>NW_016690186.1:4304976-4314961 GCF_001604755.1 Lepidothrix coronata | reverse complement strand
ATCGATCTATCAGAAAAAACTCAATTATGCGCAGATACGGGTGATCACAGAGGATTCTATGAGGCCCTGAAAACAGCATACGGGCCTACATACCAGGTACAAAGCCCTCTACTCAGCACAGATGGGCAAATGCTTCTTACAGATAAAACCTCAATTCTGAATCGTTGGTCTGAACACTTTCAGACTCTTTTCAGTACCAGCCATGTAGTTCAAGACTCAGCAATCCAGTACATTACACAACAACCGGCGAAGAATGAATTGGATATTGCCCCCACTTCTTGAGAAACTCTTAAGGTCATACAGCAGGTGAAAACTGGCAAGGCAGTTGGAATTGATGGAACTCCACCTGAAGTCTGGAAACATGGGGGCCAAGCACTCCATGCTAAATTTCATGAGTCTGTGGTGCGCTGTTGGGAACTAGGCAAACTACCATCAGACCTTCGTGATGCAGTCATCACCACTTTGTATAAGAAGAAAGGAGATAAATCAGACTGTTCAAATTACCGAGGTATTACTCTGCTCTCCATTGCTGGCAAAATCCTGGCAAGAATACTTTTGAACAGACTAATACCCACTATAGCAGAAGGAATTCTACCTGAAAGCCAATGGGGTTTCAGAGCCAACAGGAGCACCACAGACATGGTATTTGTTCTCAGACAACTTCAAGAGAAGTGTAGGGAACAGAACAAAGGTCTCTATGTAACTTTTGTTGATCTCACCAAGGCTTTCGATGCTGTGAGCAGAAAAGGTCTATGGCAGATTTTAGAACCTTTAGGATGTCCCCCCAAGTTCCTTAAAATGATTATCTTACTTCATGAGGATTAGCGCGGCCAAGTCAGATATGGCGATGCACTTTCTGAGCCCTTTCTAATTACCAATGGTGTAAAACAAGGCTGCGT
The DNA here is from genome assembly GCF_001604755.1 of Lepidothrix coronata. Classification (NCBI taxonomy): domain Eukaryota; kingdom Metazoa; phylum Chordata; class Aves; order Passeriformes; family Pipridae; genus Lepidothrix; species Lepidothrix coronata. The sequence goes on along the minus strand of NW_016690186.1, from coordinate 4,314,062 downwards.
TCTTGTACCAACTCTATTCACAATCTTTTTCAGCATGATGCTCCAAAGGGCCATGGCAGACCTCGATGATGAGGATGGTATCTAGATTCGATATCGTACCGATGGAAGCCTATTCAACCTAAGGCGACTGAAGGCCCACACTAAGACCATAAACCGTCTTGTCCGGGAGCTGCTTTATGCTGGCAATGATGCCCTTGTGGCCCACACAGAAGCAGCTCTGCAGTGTTTAACATCCTGCCTTGCAGAGGCTGCTGAGCTTTTTGGGCTGAAAATCAGCTTAAAGAAGACTGAAGTTCTCTATCAACCTGTACCTTAGGAAGTCTTCCTTCATCCCCATATCACCATTGGTGAATCAGAGCTCATCTCCTCATCTCCTCGGATGGTAAGATTGACAGAGATATAGACAACAGGTTAGCAAAGGCATATAGTGCTTTCAGAAAACTCCATAAAAGAGTTTGACGAAATAAATACCTGAAGAGAAGTACAAAGATCAGTGTTTACAGAGCCATAGTGCTGTCTACTCTTTTATATGGATCCAAATCATGGGTCATCTATCGCCACCCCCTGCGACTCTTAGAATGCTTCCATCAATACTGTCTCCGTATAATCCTAAACATTCACTGGTCAGATTATGTGACCAATACATCTGTTCTTGAGCAGGCAGCAGTTACAAGTCTTTGAGGCCATGTTGCTGAGAACACAGCTGTGATGGGCAGGACACATCTCAAGGATGAAGGACCACCGCCTCCCTAAGATCCTGCTTATGGTGAACTTGCCACTGGCTGCTGCAAGAGAGGAGCCCCGAAGAGAAGATTCAAGGACTCCCTGAAACAACATCTCAGCCTTGGCCATATTGATCAACATAACTGGTCTACTCTGGCCTCCAGTCGGGAGGTCTGGAGACACACCATCTATAACGCTGCTGCTTCCTTTGAGAATGCACGCAGGGTCACTCTTGAGGAGAAAAGACAACACAGAAAGAATCGTGTCTTGCCGATACCACCTAAGGAGTCTTTCTGCTGTGCCTTTTGCAACCGGACGTGTCTATCTCATATTGGCCTTTTTAGCCACCAGCGCACCTGTAGCAAATGTGGGTAGAGCCCTTCCCAAATCTTCGTTCACGAAGCCTAGCCATGGATGGATGGATTTGATACAAAAGCGAACTAGAACTTTTGCTTGACCCGCTTATAAATGAGCCCTGAGATTTCATATGCTGCCTGTTTAACTCTCAGGCTTGCGAGAATTGTCCTGTTTCCTCCAGGATAGCATGGCATACTGTAAGCTCCCAGAACAGCTGCTGTTTAGAAAGGAAATTGCACTTCTGAACTTGATTCCATGCTCTGGAACTCTGATTTCTTGTAGTTGCATAATCTTTGTTTACTGCAAAATGCTTCTGTCACTTGGTACTTTGAGCTCAGTTAGAGGGAACCAAGCAGCACAGAGGTTTCCAAGATGATCTAATAGACCTGATCTGTAAAAGTTCAAATTCATTTATAACAAACCTATTAGGAGAGATATTTTGAGTTGTAAATTCTAGGGACCATTTAGTTACATGCATTCACTTTAGCTAACTAAATTAGTGCACAAGGTTCATCTCTTATCACTATCCAGCAATGGAGAATTCCACTAGCAGAGTATACAGCAGAGTATAAAATCCTATTTGGCAGAACTCCACATCCTCCAAAAACCACATTCAATCCACCTTATTGCAGAGGAATAGTTCTATGAGCAAAACCAGCTAGAAGTATACCAGAAAAATGAAATACATCAGAGCAGACAGTGCATTTTCTCATATTGATATCATAACTCAACTCAATATCTGACTGTGGGGCACTGAATAGCTATCAAAACTGTTTTGTCTCATGCTCCAAATCAAATGATTTAATCTTCCACATCCTGCCACTATATCTGGGGAAAAGGGATTTGATCTTATGGTAAGTCAGCTTATCACATGAAGAGAACTAGCTGAAAACTTCAGATCCAGATTTGAACTGGACTAAAGTTTTAGAACTTTATGTCCCTTTCTATTGACTTTCTTATTTTATGTGACTACTACCTTATCCTTAGCTTCCACAGATGAAATTGAAAGAACAAAGAGGAAAATAAATTAGAACACAATTTATAAAATAAAATTATCTATATGTCTATTTTGAGAAAGTGCCCCCCCTCTCATGGTTCAGCTGCCTACATTTTGTGCTCACCCATTCTCATCTTTCACAGAGCCCTACCTGAGCTTAAGGCATGCAGTGCTGTGATCTACAGGCTGAGATCCTTCTGGAGCATGAATACAGAACTTAACTCTCATCTGTTTCATTCTACTAAACCCAGGTACAAGAGGTACAGAATTTGAGGGACAGAAAAGGTTTCTGTGAACATCTCCCACCACTGTCACTGGAATTGGCATTGGTTCGGCACTGTCGTGTGGCCAGGCCACAGATCAGAAAACCTGTAAGGAGGAATTAATTTTAAAAACTGAAAAGCAGGATAACTTTACTAAAGTTCCCCTTCCGTAGTGAGTAACCAGATTGAATAGATTTATTAATAAGTAGAATGGCTCTTCTGCATATTCACTATCTGTTCAAGTCTTTCCCTTAGTGTGCCAGACCTGCTGCATGCATCCAGCATGATCTGCTGGCATTGGTATCCCTGCAGCTCTCTGAACTTCCCTGCATGAAATTTGCTTTCTGCCTAGTGAGCTGCATCAGAGACATCTCAGAGCTGATTAGACAGAGCAGAAGGCCATGTGGAGTCAAAAAAGCACCCATACACCTGAGTCTGGTTTAGCTGCCAGGATTTGCACTGTGAGTCATGCACTAAGAAAACATCAAAAGTTTTTATCCCAAGATCTTTACTGGTTCCTTAGGATCAACTAAGTCAACAATGCATGTGCTAAGGGTTATGGTACAGTCTAAATTCCATGGATTTAAGACAGCTGCACAAAACAAAACAAACTCATCTACTCTTCTTGTCCTACTGATTTTTGCACAAAAGTTTCTGAGATCCCCTGACATGCATCTAAAAAGTATCTCAGCTGTTTATCTAGATAGGTGCTTGTACTGGACATTAGGAGTCACGAGTCTCTAAATGTAAGATTTTTCAATGAAATTGTGACTCAGCTCACCAGAAAGATTTTGTGGGGAGTCTGAAAAGGCTACAGTATGTTTATTTTGTAGATAAAGGATTACAGGCAGATATTCTAAAATCCAAAAGACAATATTATGACTCAGAAAATGGTCCCCAGATGGAAGGTTTCTGGAAACCAGCACAATTTTTAAAGGTATATACACAATCAAGATTTGCAATACCAGAATTTTTAAACCAACAACATTTACTTGTCTGACAACATCTGTAATATTACTTCGTATATTTTTCTTTCCACTACAACTGGCTAAACTGTCTGTCAATCTTCTAACCAACAAAGTAAATAAAACAGGGTTTCCTTTTGTAGACCCTGGGCATACAACACCTATTTTATGACTCTTTTTGAACACAATGATATGTTCACATGTGGCATAGGATGCTAATAGCTTGATTTTCCTTTATTAAAAAGTAACAGCACACAAGCAATGCAAGAAATTGGTTTTCTCTGGCAATTCTCTTTCTCTTCAGTTTTGTCAAGACATTTTGCAACTCCAGTATTACTGTTTTTAAATGAATGCAATGATATGGGTTCAAGTTATCAAATTTTTCTATGCAGCAAATGTTTTCAACAATGCCACATGCAACAAACAAAATACAGAGACATGACTCATGCTGGTAGTCACAGCTCACCTCTACGAGTCCTGTGAAGGAGTAGCTTTAATATCTGCTCAGTGATTACTACACAGAGATATCCAGTATATTATATTTAAATCAGTTTATCTTCAAAAAGTAGGACTGAAAAAACTTGACATCCTAATAACATATGTCCTAGATCCCCAAGTCCTCACCAACATGCCTTCTCCATTTCACTCCACATCTCTCTCACTTCTTACAGGACTAGAGTTTGTAGCTTGTTGAAGGCTGGGAGAGGACTCATTTCCCAAAGAGTTTCTGCCTCTCAAAAATCCAAGTCCCTCAGGAAGGCAGTAACCTGAATTTTTCTACTTGAGTCAAATACAGATTTTCATGGCTCAGAGCAAATCAACATTGTCAAGATTCCTATCCTATGGAATTATATTGAATTTGATCAATAGTTTCAAATGTTATGCAGGGACAGAAAAACTGACAGAGCATAAAACACCTCCTTGGGAAACAAAATCAAGACAAAAAAAGACAGCACCTTTTCACATTTATAGAATAAACCATATGGATAGTGAAACAGTACTTTTTCTGTATAAAACTTTCCTTGTAACCAAGATTTTAAAAAAGATTTCTTACCTTGGACATAAGTAAAACGGAAACAGTCTGGCATAAAATCTCTAAATAACACTTTGCAGCTAAATGTAGTTTTATGGAAAGTCATATTTTGAAAAGATCTAACAAATATCTTACAAATTACTCCTCTAGGTAGAATGAATTTCAAAGTGGTGTGTGGGACGTATCCATACAGAGAAGAATCCCATATTTATTAGCAACTTCCATGGCACTATATACTGTAATATACTATTATTTTTCTGGATATAGGTACAAGCAGCATTATTAAGTAGTTCACAATACTGGATAAGTCTGAGAGATAATATTTTTTAATTTATTTAATATAATTTAACCTCACAGATTGACTGAAGGCAAGAATAAAAAGTGATGATTATACAAAATCTCTTAAAGGCATGAAATAACTTTCATGAAAATGTTTGTATAAAGTGATGTTCTGTAAAAGATTCAACTTTCCAAGCAGCTGCTTTTATTTAATAAACCTGTGAGAGGCTAACTAATGTAAGAAGAGGTATGTCTGTGCACAGCCATATTTCTTTTAATGTACTGCCTTCCAAGGCCCTGTTCTAAGACATTACAGGTGATAAATGGACCATCCAGTAGTTTTTAATTGCTAATAAATTATGCATCATGTGCCTAATCAAAATTCTATATGCGTATTGGGACATTCCCAGCTTTTTTTAAAACTGTAAAACCCACATTTATAAGCTGAAAGCAAACATTTTTACTATTTACCATTCGGCCTTCTAAAAGTAAGGGAAACAACCTATCATGGGACAAAACTTAAGACTTTCTGTGCCTTACATTTTGCAGAGGTCATGTTTCACAGGTTTCAAATAACTGGAGCTATGGAAACACTCTTTATATGCATCAACTTTGCGCACCAAAAATGCTTGGTCCTTCACTTGATCTGATCACGGAAAACCGTATTGCCCTTAATTAACTAATTCAAGGTAAGATGTTGTTTGGTTTTTTCCTCTTAAAGGATGAAAGGCTTAGGGTAGGATTAGTGAGGCCTATTAATTTTTGAAATTAAATCCTGTCCTTTTGCTTTCCCATATCTTGGATTCTGCATTTCCACCAAAGTCAGAAGAAAACAGCTCTACTGTGTCAGATAGCTGGCTGTAGCCTGAGCACAGCCCATTGAAATTTGCCCTTGCAGAGCTAATACAAGTCCTCTCATGTGAGATAGGAAGCTAGCATCTCGTTTTGTACCAGGGCCACTTAAAACCCTCTCACAATTTCTGTCATTAATCCATACCCTCATCAGGCCCCTGAGTGCGCTATCAGGCCTTATTTTTTCTGGCCACCTCTCCTGGGACCTCCACGTTCAGGTCCCTTCCCAGGAGCCCCACAGAAGCTGAACCATGCTGTGGGTGAGTGGGGGCCAGTGGCATCCCAGGCTGCTCCTGGCTTACTGCCTGCCCCTCCTGCACTGAGTTGGGACCCACACACCCATCCTGCTTGTCTGCTGGTCACTAGGCTGGCAGTATAACCAGCTATTGACAGCAGCCCTGCCCTGCCATTTGCTACATCAAGTCTCCATAACCTTATACAGTTTTTTATCCACTGTTTCAGAATTTTTCCTCCCTTTGATACTTTATCAGAGTTAAAGCAATGACCTGTAATGCATGCTCCAAAGACCAAATAGGAAATGTCTTCTATTCTTGCCAATGACACCACTTGTTCTAGGTAATAAATTGTCTTTCCGAGTCTTTTTTTTTTCTGAAATGAACAATGACAAGAAAATGTCACTGAACTAAGGCAGTGTTAAGGTAAAACTCAGATCATGAACTGGATTTAATGGGCAGATTTTCTGACTCTTCTGTTGGCTTTTGCTTTCATAAATTTTAGCAGAGGCGACATGGGAAACTTCTGCTTCTGGCAGAGGTGTAAGAAGAGATACTGAAAGTTATCTGTTGGGACAATCCTGTATAAAGAGAAGATCACCACACAGAGTAGATCCCCTTTTTGAGCATCACTATCTCAATAAGTAATTACATAACAGATCACAACACAGTTGACTTGGATTAACATGTAAGGCTGATTGAGGAATAGTTCACAACAGCACAGGAGACGGAAGGTAATAATAAAATGTCATTCATGCCAATTAGGAGGAACAGACAGATGAAGTGAGGGCCTAAAACGGCTGCATGGCAGTGGAAATGTCATGCCTTGGTGACAATACCATTTCAAAGGAGAAAGAAAGAAGTGGGAGACTATTGCAAAGCCAGTCTCTGATCTGCAGTTGAAGGACTTTGCAGAGCACTGAGAGAGGTAACGCGCTAGCAGATGTTCATTTTGGCCCTCAGCTCTGTATATTCCTTATTATTTAAAGTAAGAAAGCTATAAATTTTTAACCCTTTTTATGTTTTCTGTTACATGTTTCATTTAACACTTGCCCAAAAACCGGTGAATTGTAAACATTATGCCCAGCTGCTATAACACCAGTAAGTAGTATGTGTAAGCTACTGTGGGATCTGTTGGTGTCCACGTTAGTTATATGGCTTTGATGGGTAAAGCACATGAGTTTTGGGAAACAGGCTGCTGGAAAGAGAGTTTGTAATTTAAAGGTGTGTTTATAAAGGCACACTGTCAAAACCACTTGCCAGAAACACATGGAAAGTACACAGACCTATTAAGCAGGACATAAATATAACGACTGGGAGAGCACTGAGCCAAGCAAGCCATATATAGCAGCATTGTGAAAAAAAGATTGCATTGTAAGAAGCAACGTTTAAGGAGGAAGTCAAAGAACTTGCTAGATACAGGTACACACGCATACTCATATTTTGTACATAAATTGAAAACCTAGATTTAAAGTCCAATGCTGCAGCAATTTGAACATTGTTTTGATTTTGACTTTTTTTGTCGTAATTAAAAAGCTAAAAAAACCCCAACTGCTAAGTAGCTATAGACAATTATTCTAACACTTTTACAGTCTCATCATCCTGTAGTTCGCTCAGTTTTGGCAACATACTCAGTGCCTAGTTCAATCAATGATTCAATCAGCAAATTAATGGCTGCATCCATTTCAACTCTGCAAGGCCAGAATCCTGTTCTGAGACACATTTAGAGAAGTTCAGAGGCTAAATGTTCATCTGCTATCCTCAAGAATATAAAAGAAACTACATCATCAATACAAGTGGAATTAACTGCAAGTTGTACCAAAGTACTCCAAACTTATTCGACTGTCAAGAGAAGAGCCCATGTGGATGTGCAAGACAGCCTGAAATAGAACCAGAGGACTACATGAAAGGCAACTGAGCCCCATTGCTATATTAGGATGGAATAGGAACACTGTATAATACCAGCAAATCTCACATAAGGCCAGCATGAGAGGCACATCCTTCCAGAGAGGTTTATGCTGGGCACAAATACCCTGGCGTTCCCATAAGGGTGCCAAATGCTCATCCCTATACAACTGAATCCCATTCTGCTATCTAAAACCAGGATGAACTGCTACAGTCTAACTTCTGTATTAAGTCAATAGACTATGCAGGGAAGCTATATGACTGAATCTAAGGAAAGCGTCTAACTTTAAAGCAATTAAGGTTTACACACACTTGTATTAAGAGTGTAGTCCATAGGCTCTCTTGTGCATACATATACATGTTTTCATGATGAGGCCTGGACAGATTTATCAAGACAATCAGTAAAATTTTATTCCTTAAGGTTCCAGCAAAGCACAAATTAAAACAAATATTTTAGAAACTGTTTTGAATTTTAGCTATGCTAATAAAACCAGAGGAAACTTTCCAGTGGCTATTCAATTGAAGTTGACTCAGTATCTTTACCCCAGCTGAACAGTAATATCTGGAGATAGGGATTTGTACTTTGATTTATGTTCAGCTATAACACCCAGGAAACAAATGACTTCTCCAGCTTTCCTACAGATTGATTTGCTTTGGGAAAGTCAATGAATTATGTCATGCTTGCATTTACTAATCAGTAGACAGTGATAGAACACATTTGCCTCACAGGACCAATCTGATGTTAAACTGATATATTTTTATTGATGCTTTCAGAATCCCAAATGTGCTATGTAAATCCAAAGAATTAAGATACAGAAATCTCTGGTAATTAAAATATTGGTGAAGGTATAAACAACTTATTCATGTTGAATAAAGTTATTATGCAAAATTTTCTTATTAGAAACAGTATATTCTTAAACTTTTATTACCTATATAAATTATAGACATTAAATGACAAATGTAAAAAGTAACAGTGTAGTATCATATACAGTTAAAGGACATAAATTTCAACTAGGAAAAAATAGTAAAAGATGGAGCAAAAGTTTTGAAGATCCTGCCACTACTGACACTGTCTACCTCACGTGGACAGCAAAACTCAAGTAAAAATAACTGTGTCACAATCAACAGTAGACTCATACACAGTCTATTTTTTTTTTATTTGATATTTGACATAAACAGCTCTAGGTATAAGGTCTAGGTACTGTAAACATTGTAGCATTAAATATTAAAAAAACAAATAAAATCAAAATCTAAACATAGAAATGGAGAAACAGGCTAAAAGCAAGCCAGCATACTCCCTGACAATTTTCTATTAAAAAAAAAAAAAGAAAGAAAGAATAAGGAAGATAAATTATCTCCACAGAGTTTAGAGATAGTCTTAAAAACCTCTTACTTCTTATACTAAATACAATGATCTCGAATTGGCTTATGAGTGCAGTAAAAATAAATATTCTGTCCTGGATTTTACCAGATGTATGC
>NW_016690186.1:4185503-4303253 GCF_001604755.1 Lepidothrix coronata | reverse complement strand
GCCCGGGGGGCTGGGAATCGAACCCGGGTCGCAGCGGTGAGAGTCCTGCACCCTAACCGCTAGACCACCAGAGGCATATAAGCTCTTTGTATGCTCCTGATTCATCTGTAGGATTCCATCAACTTTGGGTCATGGCCATTGGATGACTGTTCTCATCAGATAAGTAGGAAAAAACATAAATATATGTATATATATATGCATGTATAAAGTGTGTGTGTATCTGCATCTATGTATGTATGTATATGAAGAGAACAACATATATCATTTCCCATCAGATCTGGGGGTAGCTCATGGTATAATCATGATGAGAAGAGTTAGAAAACACAAACTGAATAGGTGTGAAGGGACACTGCGAATGACAGTCAGACCAAAGCAGCTGATGAGAAACATCATCTATATGGGAAATATTCAGTTGTACCATGCCAAAATCCAAGAAACAACTGCAGTATTTCATAGAAACACTGTGAGCTCCAAGAAGCAGCAGCTTAGAGAAAACTCTAGAGATGCATATGGAATTCATCCAGTATTAAAATGTTTCATGATATGCCACATTTACATGGGTGAAATGAAAACTCACACCAGTAACAGACCCCTACCTCTGGCTATATGTTTTCATATGTGCTTGTGTTTTCATACTGTTTCATCAGTTCCCAGTGAAATACAACTGTTGACTCTTTACACAGTTTTCAAATACTAGTTTCCAGGACTTTTTATTGATTGTGCAAGAATACTGTTTTGTAATATTTGTAACAGTGAGTGGCTCATTTGTTACCATGCATTTTACAAAATTATTTGTTTTCTGTCTTTTGACTGTGTTTAATGAATATAACACATATTCCATAGCTTTCAATGCCTACCTACACCACCAATCCCCTCCCTATCTCAATAACTAATGTGGATGCTGTTTTTTTAAATTGTTTCTTTGAAGTATTCAAAATCAGTCACTGTTAGAGACAAAATTCAAAGAAGCATGTTTTGATGAAACATATGGCAGACAAAATCTCAAGTAGACTGATAAGGATTATTGGCAGTTGTTCTTTTTTACTTGTCATTCTGCAGGGAATGAGATACTGTTAGAGACCATCTGGGAAATCCACCTAGCAAATCCTTTGTTGTTGTAGGGATCTAGGACATCAGTGACGATTCCAGTAACTCACTCTTTTCCAGTGGCATATTACATCTGCAACATTGTTGTTTTCTATAAGTCTGAAGGTTATTAATCAGAACTTCATAGACATTGTAAGCTGAACTGTTGCACATCCTCTTGGAGTAAATGTCTATTACCTAGGTTCCCATCTACAGAGGATTACATTCAGTAATTGAAGTGATCCATCACAGTTCTATTTGCTGGTAAGTAATACTATTACCTACATCTACTACTTTGTTCCTAAAAAAAAAAAAAATTTCAGATAGATCTTCCTAGGAGTCTTTGGAAGCAAATTGAGAACAGAGGAGAATTATCAGAAAAAGATGAAGCAGGAAAATGAGGATTAAAAGGCTAGCAACAAAAGAAAGATGATAGAGAACAAAATAGTTAAATAGTTTTAAAGTTGAACTTCTACTTCTCTTTCCCTCTTTTCTCTATTAAAAAATTGACCTTCTCACTTCTCTCACATCAAATAGCAAATCCAGTTACATGAATAAGTAAGTATCCAAAAAAGCATTCAGTGTTCTAGTGTAAGTAATTATTCCCAGCAATTGCTAGGGAGAGCACACAAAAGCACAGCTTGAAGGTGTATCAAACATTCAGTAAGACATTTGACTACTGGCATTCATTCAACAAAAAACAAGATTAGAAAGAGAGATGCGTGTAAGACCACTAATAAAAATTATATTTATTTTAAAACCTCATCAATATGTTGTTATAAAACTCATTAGAGAAAAAAAGTCCTGGACTTCTTTCCTCCCTTTCTGCTGAAGTTGACTTGGCATATAGAAAAGAATTCAATACCAGTAAGAAACAATTAGGAGTAACATTCGTGATTATCAACTTCTTGAATAACAACGTAGTCTTGCAGGAGTGTAACGTGTGTACAAAGTGGCCAATTATCAAGCTATTTATCACAGATTAGTTTTAAGGATCAGCTCTTCAACCTCTGCATCTGAAAAATAAAAAAAAATGACAGTTCATTAAAACTGTAAATAACATAAAGACTAAACACAATCACAGTAGGTAGCAATTATTGCTACCCCATTATATTTTGCTCAATTTACCATCAAATAGTATTTAATCTTCCAAGAGCAAGATTTCTTCTTCTCTTCTTTTTCTAGTTCAAAGAGGAACTGTGTATTTGATAACAGAAGGAGAAGAAAAAGCTGCAGCAAATCATTTGACATGGTAGGACTTCAACACAAATTTAATTTCCTTCCTAATGAGAAAAAAAAAAGGCACAACTAAACAAAACACAAAAGCTTGATTTAGGGACTGCAACAAGGCTCAGCCTTGAAGCTGCGTGTCAGGAACAAATCTAGGTTGAAGCGAACAGGAATTTGCCTGAGTGGTACAGACATAGGTTCCCAGGTTGATGAATTATAAAACGTTCTTAGCTGTAAATGGGGAGGGAAGTAGTAATTTCATACCTTACCTCACTGACTTCAGAGGTCCTTGATAGCTTTGTCTCTTGTCCGAACAGATGTCCAGCCACTAAAACCAGGTTGGACAAAGTCCTGCATCCGCTCCATGTACAAATGCTTCTTTTTCAACATGAGGGACCAAAGACTCCAAACATGAGTGTAAATGAGGATAGACAGCTGGATCTATAAGTAACACATATGCAATCTGGAATCAACAGCACCACTGTCTGATATTTGACCACCTTGCACTTTTTCCTTTAAAAAAACTTATGAGAACATTTATAAAAGGTCAAATTAAAACTTATTCTCTTTCACTACATTAACTGGGATCTCATACACGTGTTGAGCCAGATTGTGTTCTCCATTACAGATATGTAAATCTAGAGTAGCACCATCAACTTCAGTTTAATTGATCTGGAGTTACATCATTGGAATGGATACCCCGCAGGAAACCAATTTCACTTTCAAGAGCTTTCATTGAACATGAAAACCTGCTACTAAATATACTTCCAATGGGAAGAATTAGACATAAAACTGTTATAATAGACAAAGGACTTCGATGAATGTTAGAGAATGCTACAGCATCCATATTTCCTGGCAAATACAGCACTGATTTTTTTCATGCATCTGTAGTTGTCTCTCTTTAAAATAATGTTTTATTTAGCCATTTATCAGAAGATTCACGTCTGGAAAACACAGTGCTCTATAAAACCATAGTGCTTACACTTAAACAGTGCTTATTAAACCCTTAAACTAACATCAGTTTTGGTTTTGGTACCAAAAAGCTTCTCAGTGGCCTATAGCAACTACCTTACAAAAGCAGTAAAAAACAAGAAAGACTTTTTTTTTCATAGAACCACACTGCTTTATCCAAACAACAAATAAACTGATTTTTGGAAACAGAAAATTGTAATTTTCTCAGCTTTCTCATTTTCTAAAAGTAGGAAAGAGTAAAATCAAGGTGTCTGATAAAGTGGCAAAGCTAAAGGACTCAGTCTTTACAATAGGAGCAACCTATAAAAATCCTGTGTATGAAGTAGGGTTTCATAGGGAAACAGAAAATAGCCTAGTTTGTAGGTAAGTGGGTAGAAAAAAATTAGGTCATCAAACTGCTTTCACCCACTTTTTGTTCTCCTTTTATTAATGTTCTCCATGTGTAGGAGAAGAGAATAGGCCTGCCTCCTTTTATTGTGGTATATCTATCACCCAAGAAGTTATGAAAAACAGTGTCATGGCTGTTACCTCTGCACAAACCTGAGTATAGTGTACAAGATGCATACTTCAACACAACATTTGAGACTGTCTTCGCACACCAAAGATGTGAGATAGAAGCTTAAAGATGTTGTAGCTTTGCATCACCTACACATGATGGTGACAGAGTTGGATTTCACCCTCACTTTAATTCTTCTATAATTTTTACTTTTAATCCTCAGTACAAACCGTTTCCAAAGATTTAGTGTAGAGCAGCAATGATGGATCCATCAGGTAACAACAATTAAGTCACGGCTGGAAGATGCCACCATTCTCTCCTCAGTGCTATGGCTGTAATGCTGAGAACAGACTGGACCCTTAGCTGCAGACTCAGTCTGTGCTGGTATCTTGTTGCTCCACAGAATGTGTATAATGCTGACTTTGCATTCTGCTCAACTCCCCCTGTTGTTGTTTGGTCAAAATCTTGTTCCTTGTTGTAACATGTCCTGCCTATACCTGTACCAGACCTTGTGTCCCTGCTCATAAGTTATTCATTACAGTGGCAAACAGTATTTCATGCTAAGCCTTTTCCTACTTCTAACAATTAAGTCATAAAATAAAGCTGTCAAATCCCTGGACTGCAGATTTTTTAAGATATTTGCATTAACAAAACAGCAGTAAGTAAAATATAGCATTGTTTTAACAATCAATTTCTATCTGACCATGGAAATGAAATAAAATATAACAACTAATCGAAACCAAAACAAAACCAAACAACCTAATTTCCTCTTATGCCATATCTAGGTAGTGAGATCCAACTTCAAGCAAGGGAGATGGTGAAAAGTTCTCAGGAGAGGATGAGTTGGAGTCAAAAGCTCCTTTCTGAAAGGTTTAACTTTCAATTCAGATTCATTATTTAAACTTGGGCATTTAGCAAAATAAACTAGATGGGCAAAAGGCTATTTGTCAAAAAAGCCAATATGCAGCATTTAATGGCATCCTCAAAAGGACAAGATCCTTCTATCTTACTCTTTCCACCTTCCTTCCTGCTTAGAGCTAGCTAGATCATATAAGCACCATATGACAATGCTCCCATTCAGATGAAACCTATCTATTCCACTTGACTATAAATAATCAAGGACGATGAAAGAAAAAATGCTTGAATTATAAAAAAAAAAGAAAAAGAAAACAAATAAATAAATAAATAAACAAACCAACACCTCCAACACTGTTCTTCAACATACCAAATTCCCAAAGCCTGCATTTTAACTCTTGCTTCAAGTAGGTGCACACTTGTTTCACATTTCATTAAGAAAACATTTAAATAAATTACTTCCTAAGTTGCTCAATAAGCTACTGTCTCCATAAAAGCCCACTGTAACTCCTGAGGACTCCACTTGTTTTAGAAAAAGCCAAATGCTCCCTTGTATTCTGACCATCACCACTTCCCCAAGGAAACCTGCAGACAGAAATACAGGCTAGACAGATAGCGACTTCACATGTCTCAGAAACACTTCAGATGTGATGATCTTCACTGGATATAAGGAATGATCTTCCACTTTTTACTAAGACACGATCATATCTTTTAGAGAGAGTGAGAAGGAAACACATAGAAACTCTACCTTACTCCTCAGAGATGGTGTCCATCTGTGGCTAAATTCATGTACACTTTTGGAAACCAGGTTCATGATGCACCAGCATATGACAACAGGCTTACCTGTATATTTGTATATTTAGGTAAGGCTGCTGGGACGGTTGGGCCTGGTTTCCTTTAGTAACAATGATCTCCAGTAGAGCAGATATTACAAGATTCTACAGCTGCACTAACCACTGAAGATGACTAAAGTTTTAACTAGAGTATCATGAAGGAACTTCAAATGACTCTTCACCCAGGACTCACATATGCTCTGGGTTTCAGATCCCATGCAAGGTTACAGCCTTTAAATACCTTCTTAGAACCTGTCTTAAAAGCAGACAGTGTGCCAGGCTAACCTGCCACAGTGTAGATACATCTGTTACAATGGTGGTTTGAAGCTGCAATTGTTGGAAGCAAACAGCCCCTGGCAGCGGCCCATGACAGTAATACTGTTCTTTACATCAGGCAGAAGAAACACTTCAAAAGTCCAGCATTAAAGGAAGGATAGAAAGATTTTCCTTTTACACTACATAAAAGCTCTGCCTTGTTGTGAACAGCTGTAACTATAATGGCATGCACATTAGAATGCAGTATTATAATTAAAGGTCATGGTATGCACCAATCATTATTCACTGTTCTCTTCTCTAAAACTATGACTTTATTCTCAGATTTAGAGTAAAAATTTTTTACCTTGTGCCATTCTGCAAGTAGCCAATTACACACTTGAGCTAAGCATGATGCATATTAACTTAGCCTTAGTTCCTCTGAGTCCCTTCAGAGGGACTCCAGCTGTCCAACTTTTCTATCAGAAATTTTTTCTGGTAGAAAGAAATAAAACCAACTGTTTGCAATTAGTAGGTATCCAGACAAAATGGGCACATGTGTGTAGTCCATGTTACCTTATTTTAATGCATCTCCTAGGCATTTAAGATCAGTGGCATGTTTTTCTATCTGGGAAATTCCAAAGAGAAGTTGTTGCATAATAGGAGCATCCCTTGCAATACAGACATAATGAACTATTTATTAATCCAGGTAAAATACACAGCACAATGTAGATATGACTGGTTAGCTCAAAAGCCTGTTTTCCCACACGGTATCACAATGACCTTGTTATCCAAATGCAGAAGAGACAATATCATTTAAAAGGAGCAGGCTTGCTATATTTAATGAAATAAATAATGAAGAAGAGATAAAGCTATATCATGACTTTTCAAAATGAAATCTAAGGTCCAGGAAGTAGCAATAACAAAAGAAACAGCAATAAAAAAATCTCAGTGCTACAGAGACTTCATAAAGAAATCCAGCAGGCTCACACATAAGTAAGCATATAATGATCTAAAATAATTTAGATATGCACTTAACTGAATTCATAGAACTGCATTTGCAGAGCATTGGCTCATGAAAACTTTCTAAGTCTTTTGTACTACAAAGACCCAGCCTTGTTAAGGTAAATTTATGTATATATTTTTGCAGCTATGCAAAATTTCACACACTTCAGTTTAGTCCTAAATGGTTGTAGAAAATTCTACTGCTGTGAACACCTAAGTCTTACTGGAGGCTCTGTTCCCTAATATAAGCTCAATAAAAGCACATATATAAAGTGTATATACATACATATACATACTTACATATATGTACTTAACACTATGAAAACCCATGTTCATCCTTGCGCAACATTTTTTCAGTGAATAGTAAAACATTTGCAAGTCATATTCTGAAGTGTTAAATAATATATCCTAGTAGTTTAAAAAGTTGAATTAAAATTTGTTCACAGGGTTAACTAATCCCCAGTTGTTTATCCTATTCTTTTCAGGCAACCGCCCCTTGATTTATTATAAAAAAAACCCAAACCCTACATTTCTTACAAACCACTAATTACCTCCTCTGTGTACATTAGAGAGGTCTGATTTTAGAAAAATGTTAAGTATCCCTGTTTTGACATCCATGACTCTTGCAAAATAAGTCCATTACGTAGCAAAGTTCCCCTACAGCTCAAATAGGTATGGACAACATAAGTATTCCAAAAATTGAACTTCCACAAAGGAGTAGCCATTTTCAAAAAACATTTGACTATTAGCTGTCAAATTTACAAAGAAAATATGATAGAAAAACTACCATTTTTATCTCAACTTTTCCTGATCATATTTCTGCAGCACATGCAAAATTATCTATCAGAACGTCAGCCAAGAGATCTTCCTGGCTCCATCCCTTTGCCTCTGAGTTTCACAGAGTTCTGGCTATCCCAAAAAAGTAACATCTTGTACAGGCTAAATAGGCCATTTTAGAAGTTGGAGGAAGCATAATGTACTTCTTCATCCAATTCTAGCCCAATAATTGAAATATATTTCCCTTCTTTTAGAAACCACATATTTTCTTCACCAACTTCTCATATAACTTTTCTCAATTCTTTGCCAAATAAAGATACCATAGGAATACTACATTTTAAGAAGTGGCATATCAATTTTATATCTAATGAATGCTGCAGATTATTTTTCTCATGAAAACATTATTAGAGGCATCATAGTTTAGGAACAGTATTCCCCAATTTAGTACTCCCACTAAAAAGACAAGGAATCACTTCCCTCCCCTCCTAAATGGGAGACACAAAAGGCAGAGATCACGGGTTGAGATAAGAACAATTACTGGAAACAGCAGTGAGATAAGAAAAATGAACAGTAACAACAACAATACTAATAACAAAAGTGTACAAGGAGAGGGTGATTTACATGCAAAATGCTGACCAAGCCCAGGACAACGAAATAATAGTGGGCAGCTTCCCTCTGCCCACCACACTTTCTCCACCAAAAAAGGAACGCTCTTCTTCTTGGAAGAAAGAGAGAGAGTCCCTACCCCTGGCAAAGGACATGAGATGGTATGGAATATTATGGTCTTGGCCACTCCCACACAGCTCCAGGCACCACCCCTTTGCAGCTACTGCAAAAAATTAACCCTGTCCTTAGCCAAAACCAAGGCAAGAGGTTGCACTAAACACATTTGCTTACCCATCACTACCAGTGATGCCATTATTCAGGTCCAATCATCTCTGGTAACTGTATGACTGAATGGCTGAGAGAGCACTGGGACAATTTCCAGGAGACTTCAAAAAACATCCCACATACTTGGTGTATTCTAGGTAAAAAGGACATGTGAGATATGGCTCCTAGTAAACAGTAGTACTCTGTTAACCTTATATGTTCTTTATTTTCTTTCCTTCTTTTGCAGAGAATTAGAGTCCAGGCTAGTTGTAAAATATTCTTTGTTCAGTATGTAAGATACCATTTAAGGTAAAACAGTAATAGTTATTTATATGACTGTATATATATATGCATATTAAATTCTGAGATGTACAGTCACATTCTATTCTAATACATTGATGGGTTTTAACCCTTAAAAAGTATCTTACAACTTTTTTTAGATTTAAAAATAAGAGTAGAATTAATCTGTAAAACACTAAATTGGCCAAAAAATATTCTTTTACTCTATACTCAACTTACAGATCTCTGAAAATTTTTTGCTTATCCCAGGACTGCATTCTTTCTGAAGTATTTACTCCATATTTAATAATCTTCATTGCATACCTAATAAATCATATACTTAAATGAACTGTGAACATCAACATGAGTTTCACTGGGACAAAACGGGGAGACAAATCTGCATATTATTGGCAGTATAGAGTGGGTAGGATGACAGTGAGTGTGAAAGAATGTATCAATGTGGGGGATGATTCTGGTGTCTTAAAAGTTGTAGAGTAACAAAGAATGAGATGGTTTTGATTGTCATCTCAATTCATTACAAACAGATTTTTAACACTTTTTGATACATTTTTTGCATCTTAGTTGGAACTGATTGAAATTGGAAATTCAAGCTATGTTCTTGTCTTAGCTACAAATGAGTTCCACATTAAGACTCCTCCTTCCTTTGCCAAGCTTATTTGTGTATTTGCAAGAGTGATGGCAGAAGCAACAACCTATCTCAGGCAAAAGGGCCTGTGTGTCTGCCAATATTTGGGTGACGAGCTTCATTGGAACAATGTTCCCTGAAGCAAATGAAGATACCATCCATATTAGCCAATTTGGTACTCACTGTGCAACAGTGAAAGTACTGAGTAAATCCAGCATTGGAGTGTATACACACACTGAGACTACAGATAGTCAGAATATTTTCCACAATATAAAAATTTGTAAGAAAAAAGTATTCCATGCAGACAGACAGTTTTCCATGAAGATTTTATGGAGAAGGTTTGGGATACATGATTTGCTAAATTGGAATGGCCACATGAAAGATTAACAATCTCCCATTTAGTCTTCCTTTCTTCTACCCACCAAAACTCAGACACTTAAGTAACAAACACATTTCAAGTTTTTATTTTTACTCCACAGGCAATGAAGACAGAAGGTAAAACTTTACCATAAACAAATGTTGTTCTCTAGACATTAGTCACGTACAATCCCTTTCTAGGTATGCCTAGAAAAAGTGATTTTCCATAACACTCCTCTTTCAAAGTCCTGTAAAAAGAGGTGCCAATCCAAAGTATATCTCTGTTGTCAGGCTACTGAAAGCTAATGGCTAGTATTAATAGTACTTGGATTCACAACTAACATCCTATTATTGCTGCTGTAAAAGTGGTAAGCCAGTTGTTTATCAGATAAAAAACAGGAACTTGTCACCAGTAAGATCAGTGGCTGAATTCTATGACACAGGCCATTTCTTCACCCTCCCTTACAGTAGGTCCTCATGACAAACACCTTCCTAGAAAGCTAATGAACCTAATCTAATCTATAGGATCTGTCTTTATATACAAAATAACCACCCTTGCTTCCCCTTACCCACATAATAGAAACTAGAGAGAAAAGCCCTCAGGAAATTCCAGCTTCTTAAAGCAAACTTGTCAGTTTTAATTCAGGTTAGGTGCCTGCATAACACAATAATGAAGGAAAAAAGTCAGCTCCTTTCAGATGTTGATAATTCACGTGTAGTAATTTTCTTGGGTATAAACGCTTAACATTCATATGGATTCACTCTTGTCCTGGTTTTGGCTCAGAATGAGTTCATTTTCTTCCTAGTAGCTGGTACAATGCTATGTTTTGGATTAAATATGAGAATAATACTGATAACACACTGATATTTTAGTTGATACTAAGCAGTGCTTACCCTAAGTCAAGGACTTTTCAGTTTCCCAGGCTCTGCCAGGTGCACAAGAAGCCGAGAGGGAGTATGACCAGGACAGCTGACCTGGACTGGCCTAAGGGTTATTCCATACCATAGAGCACCAGGCCCAGTGTATAAACTGGGGGGAGTTGGCCAGAAGCCACCAATTGCTGCTCAGACACTGGCTGTGGGCATCGGTCAGTGGGTGGTGATTGCTTTGTTCGTCATGTGTGTTTCTTGGATTTTATTCCTCTTTCTCATTTTGTTGTCTTCTTTTTCATTACAATTATTATTAGTGGCATTATACTTCATTTTATTTCAATTATTGCACTGTTCTTATCTCAGCCCATAGGTTTTACCTTTTTTCAGATCTCCCTGCCACCCCAGCAGAGTGGGGAGGGGAGTGAGTGAGCAGCTGCAAGGTACTTAGTTGCTGGCTGGGGCTAAACCATGATGATTCTACAGATACATAATACATGTGATGAGATGGCCATCTATAAATATACATACATATATGTATCTCAGTATTTATACATATATATATGTATCACATTATATACATATTTATATATATATATATTTCAAATGGGTAAGTAGACACTTCTCGATAAATGAATTGATAAAATTCATGTCTGATGGAGAACTGCACCATTTTTTGTCTGTGTGTCAGCACAATATACATGCCTGTACATATTTATTCACCCATGTACATCCACGTACACTTAATGTATATATGCATAATATACGTGTAACAGAGCATACATACCTATATATAGCATTTAAGTAATGATCCAACAAACATTAAGTGCTTATGTGGGAATAACCTTTAGTTTGGCCTCACAAATCTTTTCCTTTTCTAAACTACATACTTCATATCTGGAGCATGTGGAAGCATCTTACCTTGCTTCCATTTTCTCTTGCCTCCCGTTCCATCTTGAGGTCAGAAATTAGGAGAGTCTTGTATTTGTTCTTTCCATTACTGCTGTGATCATCTAGTCTGTATTCTGAAGTCAGCTGAGCAGAGAGGGGACTGTCACTCAGGTTCAGAGGCTGCTCATCCTGCTCCAGATTTGTTTTGCCATTACTGTTGGTTTCTGCCATCTCCCTGCAGTGTGTTCCCCCTGAAGCATTGGAACTGTGTCCCACGGTCTCATTGCCATTAAAACTCTCTGCGGCTGAATCATCTATTAAAAAATATATATTTTCAGTCACATGCCACATAATCATCTCTGTCCAGTTCAAACATAATTTATATCTTCACAATTTTTTTCAAAATAGAATGAAAGCGGTTTATATTTACTAACACCGGTACATTTTTGCAAAATGTGCACACACACTTCTCCACATTTGCAAGTAAAAGCTTTAAGTAAATCTATGAAATATTACTAAGTTAAGGGAAATTATCTGGGCTGACACCTTAGTATCACTGTGTACAAAAAAGATAAGTATCATAACGATTTTTAGGAACAAAGTGACAAAATCTGCCTTAATCAATCGGTCTGTCCGTATGTCTATTTCTTATTTCAGATTCTTATACCATGCTCCTTACTGTAGTATTGCACATTTCCAAAATCAGCAGAGGTGCACATGGTACTCAGAGAGAATCTAGTTCTCAGGTTTTAAGTGTGCAGAACAGCACATCGCATCCATAAACATCCTCTTGCACAGCCAAAACTTAAACACATCTGATATATTCACTGCTGGCAGTAAAGATATGCAGGAAGAGTGGACTCCAGAAACAAAGATCCTCTCTTCATTTTGTTCACGTGCCCATTCACTTAGTTAATTCATTGTGTGTTATAATATATGTAAAAATACTGATCAATAGTGGATTAGATTATAAATCTGAAAGCTACATCCAAAAATTCTGGATGTGTTGTTGTTACCCCCAAGATTTTACAGATGAATTGTATGATTAGTATGTGTCTTCACATACTTATGGGTTTGTATATCCTGTTGTCAGCATTCGAATTTGCTACCTGTGCTACTACCCTTTACATCTAAGCAATCTTTTCACCAACAGTCTAGGTAGGAAAACAATTCATCCTTCAGTGGGTTAAAAGGCAGCTGAATTAGGCGCTCAATTTGCTTACTTCTTGTTCTTCAAAGCACCTGGTTTTTGGCAACTTACATGGTTTTGCTAATGGTGCTACACCTGCCTAGGGCTCTACAAGCCTATCCTTATTGCAGACAGTGAAGCTGGAAACAAAACTGGGGAGTTAGTAGTCAGGAATGTGTTCAGATTGAAACTGGAGATACAGGATGAGATGGACCTTAATAGTTTAGCACCTTAATATACCATCTGCTTTGGGCCCTTCTAAACAACTTCAATGGAAAAGAAGTAAACACATTTATACACATGTGGTACTTAAAAAAAAAAAAAAATCAGGACACGTTCTTTAATGGATGAGCTCAGAAATACTCATACTTAAACTACATGAATAATCAAACTGTTGACTCACTATCATTATTACAGTAAAAAACAACTACTCACTGCACTCAGATCAGATTTTTTAAAGGGAATAAAATACTGTATAAATGGGGAGTAATCTAATTCAATTAAATACTTAGAAAGTCATAGACAAGAAATGATACATCAGTGCCTTGCTTGCTGTACTCATCCAAAACTTTTATGTCACAGTCCTGTATACAGGAGTGGGCATATATTATGAGCATATTTTTTAAAATTTCTTTGGTTTTTAAACCTGTAAAAAATCTAGTTTCATAAAAATCCATAATAAGAATCATAATTTAAATGGTTTTATTTAAAGAACATTTTTGTTGTTCTATAAAATGCTTTATAATTAATGGCTGGAGAAAAAAAAAAGTGTGCTTTGGTATAAACCACTTTTATATGACTTTTACAAATACAAATGTATATACTATAAAATACATAACATTCCTAGAATAATACTTTTAAATGTGTACACCAACCAAACTTGCAACAGAGCAATGCTGCTTGGGGATTTCAGCTATGCAAGTGAATAAAGCAAGCAGAATTTATCCTTGATAAACCTTCTATCATGCCCTGATACTTATGTCTTAAAGAGCATAACCAATAAAAAAGGTTAAAATTCTAAATAGAGCTTCAGAAATAAATATGCAGTTTTGCTATTACGAAAGAGAAAATGAAATTCCAATATGGGGGTGTTATTTTTTAAAAGAAAATAGCCATATTTGCAATACATTTTAAAAGATCAGAGAAAACACTTTGATTACTGCTGATTTCTATTTAGGACTGTTAACAGATAATTGGCTTCTTGATTATCAGTTTAACAAGGGATAGTTAGTTTCAAATTAATTAAATCAATTACTGAATTGGTCACAGAGTGAGGGATGCTCTTCCCTTTGAAGGGCTCAGAAAATTCCCTACTGTCGGGAGCAAAGAGAGAAACAAGTGAGTAATCAGAGGATGCAAAGAACCACCTAAAAGGTGGGGGCACTGCCTACTCTGCACCACACAAGTCTGATCTCTAGGGAACGTCTGTGTGCTGGCACTCAAGTGTCCCCGCTCATGCAGTGCAGAGTCACTACCAGGACACAGACAGCTAAATGGGAATGATGAGAGCTGTGCTTAGAGCTAGATCCAGGAACAGCCAATTCTCAAGCACAGCTGTTAGTTTTTACCTTGTAATCATAAGCAATAATTCTTTTATTTCTTTTTTTCCCCTTTATGACAAATGGTTGACAACTAAAGCTTACACGTGTGAGAAGGTTACAATGCAGAAGAAAAAAAAATCTTATATTTGTTCTAAAACATGACCATTGAAAAGATTCCTATGCTGAGTAAATGCAATCAAGCATCATAATACTCTGAAACAATAAAAAAGTATTTACAAGATTTTGTCTTTTCTTAGCAAAACTTAGTTACTTGATGGTAAATCTCAGTTTCTACTATACAGTCAAATACTTGTTTTTACAGTCATATAACCTGGCTTGTTAGAAATGGGAACTGTTGTTTGTTGGGTTAATGCTAAGGAAAATGGCTACCATGGGTATGGTATAAATCATGAGTTTGCCAAGTAAAGAGAAATACGTATTTCCATAAAAGAGATGAAGGAAAAACAAAAAGTGGTGGAGCACTAATAGTTTCTCACAGATGTTACCAAGGTAACTAGATTACAAGGTTTAGTATATTCCTCATCCCTGGGCAGCCGTCTATTTTTGCCAAGAATAAGGCTACTTCAAAGCAAGAGTTGCTCAGGAAAAAGTCAGGAGGATCTGGCCCAGGAGAGGAAAGACATGTTCACATTTGGATACAGGCAGTCACAGCCCAAACACCTCCTGACTGCTGGGCCGAGATGAGGTCCACCCCCTCCCAGTGCACATGGGGAAGCAGCCATGGACTCACTGCACGGCTCCCCTCCTGCAGGAAGCTCTTCGTCCCCACTGCCAGTCACCAGCCACGACTGCAAATGATGCCCTCATCAAATGCTGTTGCTCACTCAGGGCAGGACACATCTTTAGTAAATGTGCAGCTTTCAAGCCCTTACCCCAGGATGCTGAAAGACTGGAAACACATCTACAACTGGTTTTGTTACTTAAGACTGAAAAGGGCAAGTCTGACTGCAAAATATGTATGTGTTTCACTTCAGAAATACAGATGGGGCTTGCCTCACCTATGCAGAGATCCTCTTCCAGGGACTAAAGAGCACCACCTCTCAGAAAAATACTCCAAGAACAGACTGCTGAATCAGACAGCAGCCACCTTCTTGCTGAAGCATAGAACAGTCTCCAGGCTTAGGCAGAGACTTCTCACTCATGGACCGGTATTTCTTGCACCGCCTTTTCCCACTTGCACACTGCTCCACACTGATCATCTGCTCTGACCAACACCCTTTGGATACTTTCAGTCCAAGTACTCTCTGTGTTAAAGGTAATTGATAGGACAAGGGGTAATGGCTTTAAACTGAGAGGCAGGGTTAAATTAGATATTCGGAAGAAATTCTTTACTGAGGGTGATGAAGTACTGAAACAAGTTGCCCTGAGAAGTTGTGGATGCCCCATTCCTGGAAGGGTTCAAGAGTAGGTTGGATATGCCTTGGGCAACCTGGCTTAGTGGAAGGTCTCCCTGCTCATGACAGGAGAGTAGGAATTATATGGTCTTTAAGGCCCCCTTCAACTCAAACCATTCTATGGTTCTATGATTCTAATTCTCAAAACAAGAACTGCAGTAACTTTTCTACTTCAAAGTTAGTTCCTTAATCATCACATTGCATTACAGCTTCCAGCTCCTCCTTTTAGATCCCACAGAGACCAGCAAGATACAAAGTGACACCAGCTTTGTTTTTGAACATATGAGAAGTCTGTATTCCTGCTGTGAACCCTCCAGACTCATTGCAATCATCACTGTGTTAGTTTTCTCCCTGCTTTTGAAGGAAAATTGGAAATGGTGGAAGAAAAGACAACGCCAAAGAAAGCTCAAGCAAACAGATGCTCTGAATATGAATTTTGATTCTCAGAACTATTGTATCCTTCACTTCAGTTATCTGCCACAGACATTCACATTATCATGGCCTAAATCTCCATCGAAAATCAGTGGCAGGTGGTATTTTAAGGAAACTCTGATTTAGAGCAGGAAACTAGGTCTTAATTTATAGGAATATATTTTCCTTTCAAACAATATCCAGATTTATGAATGGGCAAACAACATACATTGCTAGAATTAGAGATTCTTCTGTTACAGGTTAACATCCAGTTGTTCTACTCAGAAAGAACTGTCTTCAGACAAGATATGTCAAATGCTCAATGCAGTGCTCAATAGAAGTGCTTTCTTAAAGTTGAAGTGAGCACCAAAGACAGCTGGAATAACAAGTTTATCAAATACCACTTTTCTGAGAGCACAAATTTAAGATCTAAACTCTAATATGTGTCATTGAAGTACTGTGACTAGCAAACCAAGGTACATATATATACTCTCATTTATCTCCTTGAGAGAAAAATGTCCAGATGTTTTAAAGGATCTCTTAGGTATCAATTTTATACTCTAAATCACCCAGACTTTTCATATTCCTTACAGCTAAGTCAGGGAGGAGTTAAGAAGCCATTCTACATAAAGACAAATTTCTGAATAAATCCTCACCCTCTCTCAACTCTCGTGTGAGAATGCAATTAATATTTAGAGTATGCTTTAACAGTTTATACAGCTGAGATTTCAGCTACCTGAAACACATTTTACTAGTGAGTAATCCAAAGCACAGGGGCCTCTGGTGGTCTAGTGGTTAGGGTGCAGGACTCTCACCGCTGCGACCCGGGTTCGATTCCCAGCCCCCCGGGCAGATGGAGCTCGTCAGCCCTGTGAGGCAATCCATCTAAGAGAAGGTCACTCTAAACAAACCTACGTCCTGGGGACCTCACTGCCACTGTCCAAGCTTGCTTGGCCCCGGCAGATGAACCTCAGGATTAAAGGGTGGGCTCAGTTCAGCGCACGCTGTGTCTCACCTAAAAAATCCACTGCGCAGGCTCGAAGGGTTAATGACCTTTCCCAAATCTTCGCTCGCGAAGACTGGCCATTATTATAATCCAAAGCACTGGGCTTTAGCTCTAACAGCAGTAATGGGCCCAGGCCTGCAACCATATGGCCACATGGAACCTCAGATCCACTGAAAGGGCAGAGAGCTCACTTAGGAAGCAGGTAGAAAACAAGGGAAAGGCAATTAACCTTACACCACTTGTGGCCCTTTTGAAATAGTCTGATTATATGAGGGTGTCCTACAAGTCAAAACCATTCCTGGTAATAATTAATCACACCAAATGAACAAGGCATTTGTTGGGGCCACTTTGTTCTGCTCTAAGGATTGGAGATATGAGAGGACCCCATACACAGCCCAAACAGACAATGATGCCTGCAGACTCCAAGGCAGCATGCATTCAGGTTAAAAGAACTCTTTGAGTGGGCTACCTGTTGACAGAGCATCTCTGAGAGCAGCAAGATGGGTAACTGTTCTTTCTAAAAGGAGATTGGAAGCAAATGAGCTGAGTAGGATGAGTGAGACTGAAACTTCTTGCTGTGCAAATGCAGACTGTCATAACACCCACTCTGAAAGATTGTCTACCAAAACCCTGTATGCTGAAGTTTGCTTTAATCTTGTTGGGCTGGACACCATCAGGCCAGACCTCGCCAAACACCACTTTATACCCCGAGCAATCTGATTCATTTGAAGAGAATCACTTGCAAGAGACAGTAGTGCAGACCAGAGTGACAGGCTCCATATCAGAACTATGCTGTCCTCCTTAAACTTTGGCTTCAATATTGCACGTGTTTATTTCTCCGTATGTTAAAATACAACTTTAATGTAAATAATATGTTACACAAGCAACCATTTTAAACTAAGTTAGTTACATTCCTTCCATAATCTACAAAACCAAGGCAAACCTTCCCAACAGGAGCTATTGAAAAAAACACTCTACCAATGGCATCCAACAGCAGGCAGTTTGGGGAAAGCTACACCATGAATCAGGCAAAAGGTGGTGTACAGTGCTGACTCACAGAAATTTCCATAGTATAAAATAATTATTGAGACTTTTCTAAATATACTGGTGAAAGGCAAAGACACTTCTCACTCACAGCACTTTTCACAAGGACCATTTAATACCAATTTGTCACAGTTATGTATTTGGTTATGCTTCATTTACATCACAAGTCATGTTTCGAAAAAACGTTCAATAAATAACCTAAAAGCCAGACAAAATCAACTCTGTCTATTCATTATCTTCATTCCCTTTCATATTATGATAAAGAACAGGGGTTGAATTAATGAAGGTACAAAGGTGATTTCAGATGCTCTTTTATTCTTCATTTCAAAAAGCATAAGAATGGTCATAGTTGGTCAGATAAAAAATGCACTTTGTCCAATATCCTGTCTCCTGCAGTAACTATTAGGAGATGTTCAGGAAAAAAATAAGCCAATCATATACAATTTTTCCTCCTATGGATTGCTGAGCCCTTAATAATTCTAAATTCAAGGTCTTTTTTGACCAGCATGTGGTTTCTAGTAGCACACCAACACTCAAAAGATTTTTTGATTTCCAAAAATTCGGTCTTTATTTGAACCTGTGTAAAACCCAAGCAACCTTCTCTGCTCCAAAAAGTTACTGCCACTATTTCTGTTTCCACTAAAATGTCAGTACGGTGGCAAGGAAATAAGGAACAGGAATGAAGAGGTAGGCAGGGGACAGAACAGGGTGAAGTGCACAGAGCTCAGTCCCTACATTCACAGTGAGACTGCACTTGCTCCATATTTTATTCAATTACAGTGTTAAATAACAGAGCAGTGAACAATTGCCACTCCATGACATCAGCAACTATCACAAAAATAATACTGCCCTCTCAGTCACAGTGTTATAGAAGGGCTCATTTATAAAGCTTCATGAGTGATTTGCATGACTACTTTGCCTGCAGAGCTCCTGTCCCCGCATATAGATAGCAAGGAGATGTAGCAGAATGTGTATTGGGAGGATACTGCACATGGAAATAATCAATTGGAAAGCTCACTGGGTGCACAGTCATCTTATTATCACTGTGCATCTAGTTTGTACTTGTTCTTTGGCATTTACACTTCAAAACACATAGCCCTTAAGGTCTCTGGGGAGAAAAATCCCTAGTTTTGCCCTTACACTGGAGAAACCTTCAGGGCACATTTTGTAACAAAGGCTCTGTCAAGCAACTGTTAATATAGAAACCTGCAATTCTTCTATAAGTTTTTATGCCGTATATAGGATCATATTTGACAGGCAAAATATCATCTGGCACTGAGAATGTGGCTTAGAGCTCCCTCTCTGGGCAAGCACTGCAGGAAAAACTTCTCAGTTTGATAACATATGAGTGATGCTAGAGGTATTGCCTTATGCTCATCCTGAAGAGGACTCTGGATGTCAGAGCAGTTTATTGATAAGAAGCTAGGAACTGAGGAAGGCTGGAACACAGGCAGGCAAATAGGGCTCAGGACTAACTCTTAGTTAGACTAGTAAGACTAACTCTTACTTTTGAGAATCACTAAAATTCTGAAGATGTACAGAACTTATCAGCAACAAAGACATTTGAGTATGCAATATATTATGAAAAGGAGAAATATGAAGCCTTTTCCTTAAAGTAAAAAGATGTAACCTAGGATATCTTACACCCTCCTCCTCCTTGCCCATCATGGAAGAGGTTTATGCTGCCATAGCTAAAGGCTGCTGCAGGTAGCAGCAGCTGCTGCCATTCCTAGCAGCAAGAAGACTCCAGTGCTGTGCCAGCAACAGACAGAGTAATATGTAAGTGTGTGTTTGTGCCTAAACTTCAACCCAAATGGGGCTGAAAGGAAACTTACTGTTAAATTTATCTGCTATTTGGACCTAGTGCATATGTGCAATATCTAATTTTACTTCATCAGGATCTGCCAGAAGACAAAAGAGAGGAAAGATCAAATTGGAATCATCAGAAGAAATTCTCTGCAGATTGGATGCCCCAAAATCTGGAATTTTTATTAAAGCCCTGTAAAGTCTAAAATGCAGCCCACCAGTTTCAGTGTGTTGTTCACTCAGTGATATCAGTCTGTATTTCTTTCTAGAAAAGTGAAGCCCTGAGCACAAGCAAGATAAGTAATAGCTTGACAGCGTTGCATCCCCTCAGCAAATTGCTGCCTACTCTTCCATAAGGGCAGCAAGGCTATGGAAAGGCTCGTTATACTCCCTCCATCAGTAAAACTGGGAGAAAAAGGGGGAAGAGGCCATAAGAACAAATAGAAATGGCTGCTTTGAGGTGCATATGTCCTTAGCGACATTTAAACCACACTCTGACTTGGGGCCCCAAACTTTACAGTACAAATTGCTGGATTTGCCTGAATGGTACATTCCTAGCAGAGTACTGAACAGAAGTTTCCTCTTGAAATATGAAAAATTCATATGTCTGTTAATATTTTACCTGTCACTAGATCACTACAGTGGAGTAGAAATAAGGAAAAATTGAAAAAAAAGAGAGAATTGGGAAAATGTACCTATACATGCCCAAGCGTATGAAAAGCAAGAGTTCTGTTGAAGTTCAACAGATGCTGATATTGTATTTTAAGTTTTATTTTAGAACCATTCTGAAGAAGTCTTTCAAGCATTCCTTATTTTATATTTGTAATGTATACATAATCTCAGTAGTTACCAGCTGCTATTTAGCTGCATAAAGCAAAGAGCAACTTAAATCAAAATGCCCTATCAGCCCAACATTTTGGTCACCTCTCTAATAATAAAGATAGTTCAACTGAGTTGATAGCATAACTCTCAGTAACAATATTTCTACAAATAGTTCAGATTCATTAGACTCTTCATCATCTGTTTTGTAGCTCTACAGTTAGGATTTCAAACTTACAATATAATTTTATTGATTTTTTTTTTTACACAGAAAAGTATGATTTAAAGACTTTTATTACTTACTTTAAAGCAATTTTAGTGTTACTCACAAGTGCATACTAAAAGCTAGGACACAAAAATTCTTCAAAACTAGGAGTGAAAACATTTCTTACAGTTTTTATTTTTTTCTAGTTTTCATTTTATAATGATAGTAAAATTAATTGGTTTTTAGCAAAAAAATTGTTTTTCACTTTGGAACAATTCTGTCACATCCTTCCCAATCAGTTATCTCCACTCATTTTACTATATAGGCTTTCAGGAAAATTTCCTACCTCAGCAGAGAGTAAAATAAGTGCCTCTAATATTCACATACTGAAATTCAGTTTAAAAATAGGTAATAAACATATAACTGGGAAGAACTAGAAGATAAGTACATAGAATAGGAAGTAGGAACTTACAGCCTTTGTATTTCTATGTAGTTCTAGCATTATCAACAGTTAACTGAAACTTCCTCAATACATTAGGAAACTAGATGTTAGTGAATCTGAGAAGTCAGAACAGTAAATATCCAATTGTCAGACTCCATAAGGGTTGCTGTTTCCCTATTTAGTGAATGTAATGTAATTAATGTTTTGCTGAGACAAAGTCCCTGTGAGTCAAGTATAGGATTCTGCTACAGATAAACTGTAAATTTAGAAATTCAAGGAATTCCAGAGCTTGGAAAGCTGCTATTAAAAACTTGGACAAATAAGCATGTTTGAGGCATATAAATTACATGTCCCTTTTCAATTCAGTTTGCTTTTTATTCTGCCACTTAAAAATGCTTATGAATGTCCATGGCAGTATGTGCATTACGGTTTCCTGGTTTGAGCATGCCGTGGGTAACTACAGCAAGTGGTCTGCTCACTGCTTGAGGGAAAACACTATTCTGATCACATAGGACACCACTTGATAACAAACTTGGCCTTCCTCCATCTGGCAAGCAACCATTTTTGAATGTTCTCTCCATTATGCCTTCCTATTATATTTTTCACTGTAAGTTAAAAATATTCAGCATGTACAATGCTTAAGCGCCAGCCCAAACACCAGAAAAAGAATGCTAAAGATTCAGCAATGCTAAGAAACCTTTACCTGAACACAAAAGTATTGCCATTGAGGTAAAGGGCACACACATATTGGGAGTGTCTCTAGCATGTTGACTATAATTACAAGGCAGAAAAATAAGCAATGCTGATAATTGAAGTCCCTTTGATCAGTCTGAAAAATTTCTCTAATGCAGTGAATGCCAAAACTGCCAAGAGAGATGTATAGACATTATCATACCCAAGGAATTAAAATCTGCTTGGAAGTTTACAACAGTTAATGCTTTCTTCTACTGAAAAATGGCCCCACTCAGCGGAATCCTGAAACATGTAATATAACTTGGGCTGAAAAATGGCAGATTTGCACACTCTATCTACAAACGTCCATGACTGAGGAATTTTACACCAATTGGGTGCCACAGAACACAGCAGACTTTCTATAAGGTATTAATACTACAGGAATGTCTCTTCTGCCTTTCCTGAAGTCACCACTTTTAAATCCCAACTGCCTTATAATCCTACAGATAGACATGTTGACTTCCAATCTGACTGGCAAAGTTCAAACATTCTCTTTCCTTTTCAGAAATTATTTTCAGGGTAAAAAAAACTCAACCATGTTCTTTTATCAAAGTCAGTAATTTTTTTTACAGTTCCCAAAATATAGCTGAGCATTTGGTCACACATTGGCTAAAAATGAACTAGAGAAAGGGGTATCTGAAGACAAAAAAAGAATGATTCTGTTAGATGGCCTGTTGTCACAGTATCCCTGGCAAACCAAGTAAATATGATTCAGTGCCCAGAAACTTCTTAAAATCCAAAGGATCTGATAGATAGTTCTGGCATATCTACTGCTATTCCTCACTAGAGCTGCGGACTTGAAATCTTCACTGCCAAGCCATCCGACTAAGCAATGCCTCCCCTGTTTAAAACTTTCCCTCCCACTGCAATGCAGTGGGCTGTGCTTGGGTGGGAAACAGAGCAAGTATGAGAGGGTGCAATGAACAAGAGTGTAAATGGAAGATTAAAACTTGAAAACTGTTTGAGCTTAAAAATTTTTGCATGAAGACTATAATTTTACAGTTCCCTTCTGAGAAGCTAATGCCAACAGAAACACTACAGGTTCTTGAACTTAATATTAATGTAGGAACTTTCAAAAATTTTCTTCTCATCAAAGGCAATCACTTTGCCCTTGCTGAAACATCACTGAGAGCTAGTCTCAAAACCAGATTACTCAACAAGGCCAGAAAGTAGAGCAAACAGAATACCAGCCTTCAGAGAGAATACATGAACTGTTCTGCAGTTCTTTGCAGACTGGAGAGATTTTTTAAGAAATAAAATAACTGGTCCATTATTCTAATTTATTTAAGGGTTTCTGGTAGCCCAGCAGAATTCAGCAATGGGACGGTCCACACACAGAGTAATTGCTGCATGTGTTTTTACTGTGCTTTACACTGTTGATAAGGTACCATTACCAATGAAAATTTAAATGTTAATCACAGTGAATCAGTCCTATTCTCACTAAAATTCCACCTACTAATTATGTACAGATTGTTGTTAATGATCAGAAAACTAGAAAGGAAAAGAATAAAACCTTACCAAAGTGTCCAACTGTAATGCCTACTTGGCCTCCTTATCATATGGGACTGACTTGAGAATGAAGGGCAGCATGAAATTGTAAAAAATTGACCATTTGTTGAGCTGGCTCAACAGATCTCTATGAGGAAACCAGCAGGCTGCTCCTAGTAAACCAAGTGTTTTAAATCTGCGTTCTGTCCACAAATGATGTTCTCTGTTGCAAAGATAGCTGGGGAAGGAAGGGGAAGCCCAGCACAGAGCACTCACAGAAATGCTTGGTGTTATTCTAAATATAGAAGTAAAGACAATGGTATTGCAAAATCGGGTATATAATTTGTTTTCCCTTTACAATCTGTAAATAAGATTATTTGGCCCATGATAGGCTTTGTATTTTGAAAGGATCATCATTGTATAGCCACTTTAATCTAATTGAAATGCACATTAGAAACAGAAACAGATCTGTGACAAACAGCTGTACAGCAAACCTTTTCCCAAGCTTCCAAAAAACTTAGAAAATATAGTGCTTGCAAAAAAAAAAAAAAAACTGACAAGAAAGAAAAACACTTGCTAATAATCTTTCTCCTGCTTCAATAAGCTGTAAATGTCCATAAAAACAGCAGAATCCCAGGAGGTTCTTTCAAATCCCAGATCATTACTTTGCAATTCTTAAGATCACCTTCATAAACTGATCACCTTGCTTCCTAAATAATCATTACAAAGCAGTTCTAAGCAAACCATGTTTTCCAGAAGCTTAGGTTAAAATTTTTTGAAGCAGAATATGGTTTTGAAGATGGCTTTGAGAACAGGTTAACCTTATTTCTTCTGGGTGGAAAGTTTTTACCATTGGATCAAGCAGAAAAGTTACACATGATGAAACACACTATTTCAATCCTGATCATGAATAGAATGTTATTTCTAATAACTATTACAAGCTTGGGGTGCTGTCATCTTTCATATCCAATGTAAAAGCAAACAATAAGACCAACACTCAACAGCATGAAATGCCTAGTGTGTTCTCTTTCACGGAACACCAGCAGGTTTTTCCTTTTCTACAATTGCAAATTACTGCAATCGGAAGAAATAATGCAACCAATATAACAACAACGAAAAAACAACCAAAGGGGAGCTGTCAGTAGTAAACACACTGCAATCAAATCTAATAATTGCACTTCAAACACAAATTTGATTGGGAAAATTTGTTGTTGATGGCACTTGGTGCTCCAGGTATGACATATTCTGAGACTGTTCCTTATTCTGCATGTAGGAATCAACAGAAACTTCAAAGCTAGATATTAAATTGCTCCAAAAATTACAAAACAATCTGCGGAAAGCATGGTTTTACTACCCCTGCTTAAGTGAGTGTGACAGGCTTCAGAATACAGAAAAATATTGACACAAACGGACTGCTCAAGCTATATGTCAGTTCAGGTACCCAAAGAAATTTCAGCTGTCTAAGCAAAGAAATGGTTACCATCTTTGAGTCTCCAACACATGAATAAAAACATTTTGGATGAACCAAAGCACAGTCTTTCTAAAAGAAAAACCCTTTCTTTATTACCCATTTAGAAGGCAGTCTAAGGCTATCATCTTCTTTAGAAAAGTCTGCAATGCCTCAAAGATATTCTTGGCATTCCCCTTTACGCAAACAGATAAATACAGATTTTCAAGCTCCCGATCTTGCCTCCCAGTGTTACCCTAGGAAAAATACTCTAGGAAGCCTTTGACATTTTGGTCCAAAATCTTTTAAGCTCACTCAGGAAGCCTTTGAAGATGAACATTTTCTCAGAACTGATATAATTTCAGCATTATCTTCTTCTGTAGAAGAACACCTGGGATAGCTCTATTTTGAAATATTTTCAACAAACGGCAAAATCGGTTAAATAAAGTGGTGAAAATCACCAGAATCATTGATGTGGAGCCCCTTTTACATAGATGTCATCAGCCAATTCTCAAGCCGTTGTTTTCCGAAAAAGCACTTCTTTTTAACTTCAGCTTTGAAATCTGCAGTTTCTGCAGATTCCTACACTAGGAGTCCCTGCCAAACTCAACACCACAGTTTGTGATGCAGGAAATTAAGATAAAATACAGGGAGCAGAGGCTGAGCTTTTGCATCAGAAGTGGACATATGCTGACAGTGCATTTGCAGACAGTAAAAGAACTGGTAACTGTTAATGCATCACGTGGTAACCACAATAGGAGCTATTGAAAGCAATCTTCAGTAGTTTATGTAGTAGCAAAGAGAAGAATGGAAGGATATTAGTGAACATCACAGCACTTTTGCTCTTGGACTTGAATATCCAAAACACGGTTTTGATCAGATCCCATTTGGTTTGCTGCTGGCTGAACAGAATCGCAAATCACAGATGCAATCAGAAATGCTGCTGCTGCTGCCATTAACCCACATATACAGCACTTGACTTCTCCTCAGCATGTTTCAGAAAATTTCAATCATAACAACTAGAGAAATGACAAATTCGAAATGACAAATTCAAAATGACCAATTATTCACCTAAAGACAGACCATTAAAGGGGTCCACACCAGGATACAATAACTAATCTATTGTCAAGAATGAATTCGCAATGATAAAATAAAATGCACTACATGTGAAAAGATTGATCACTCATATCTTGAGCTCACATTCATTCTCCTATTCCCTGTAAAACTTCCGGTGGACTCTTCTGGCAACAAAACAACAGAAACCCCAGATTCCCTTTGTATAACTCTACTGCAATTGCAATTTTGATATTATTGGTATTATTAACATTTGATATCCTGATATTTGGAATCTAGAAAAAACACAGCATTGCCCTAGAGGATGTATGTGCATCTCTCATCCTCCTTATAGCCACCTGCTGTCATGACCTCACAAACAACCTCCGGAGAAGACCAAAAATACTCCGATTGCTATGGCTGACAGCACACAAAACTAGAATAATGGAGCTGCAACAAGAACAACTGCACTCATTCACTCCTTTCAATATTAGAGCTGCCAGCCAGACAGCACATAGTATCTCAACTACCACTAGAAACACAGAACTTGCCCAGGAAATCTTGGTTTGTGTCCGGCCTTTGTGTTTGGCCCTGTTAAAAATGAACATTGTTGTTTTGCTTAGCTCCTCAGCTAATATAAAGAACTTATTACACAGTAAGCCACAAAGCCAGCAGCACAGCACTAAGAAAGCACATTTTAATTAACTGCTACAGAGCTGGCCGGAAGAACATCATACACGGGGTTGAAATCTACCTTTGGATGCATATGAACTTAATCTCACTAGAGTCAACAAAAGCCAGCATGTACAGCCTGGGAAATAATTTATTCCATTAAATTCATGCAATTTACATACAATTAGTGGTTTCAGAGTTTTATTTTTAGGAGCGGAGGAAGATAAAGGAGGTTTAAAATAATCAAAATATTCCCATGCAGATGGCTATCACTCTTTCAAATTAGGGCAAAATGTCAACTCAAAGATATTTTAAAACCTTGCAGATGTGTCTAAAATAAAAATATAAATCAAAATATTTGAGCTCATATGTAAAGACATAAAAAATTTCAATAGATTTAAACTTCCTGTTTCAACTGAAGATACACTTGAGGTCCACTTCTGCTACCATCAAATTGACCATTTGTAGTCTCTTTGGAAACATTATATCTATATATATATACACATATATATATATATGTACATTTTAAAGGAAATAAAGAGGCAGAGGCGCCTCAGAAAACAAGATGCCTTGCAACCAAGAAAAAATACCATCACTATTACTCTTTTCTTACTATAATGTGCAGGATAAATCTCTGATACGGAGAGATACACACATTGTGTGTAAAGTTTACATATAGTATAAAAGTATGATTTCTGTTATTGATTTAATGAGAATATCATCAGCAAGATCCCTGCTGGGACAGAGTAGAGTTTGTGACTTTCTATTTGAGGATGCTTAAAGACAGCCAGGTTCTGTGAGGTGCAGTGTAACAGGTACAGTGTACCATCTGGAAAGTGTTGAACATCTTACCTATTTTTCCCTGAATGAGAATGTGAATGAAAGAGGGAAAAATTGCTAGCCATGAATTCCAAATGGAGACTGTAGGCAGTCTCCAAGCTGTGTTGTACAAGTTTTAGGGGCTGTTTTTGCAATCATGAGAAATGTTTCAAGGTAAGAGAACGACACACTATTGACAATATTTTTCTGATTGGTGTCATAATTCAAAACCTTGATTTGGTGAATAAGTATATACAATAAATTATCCTATTTTTATGCGTGGAAAAGACACATCAGAGAGCATTATGTTAGCCAGCTCAGCATCTAATCAGCAGACACCCTTAACACAGGGACACAGGAAGAAGGCAGTTCTGGAGGAGTGTAATACCTGTTGGGAGTGGGAATGCTGGTCAGAAAAGGAATGAAGAGAAAAGCCTGTGTAGAAACTTACCCCCTGCTTCGGGGAAGCCAACAGCTCTCAGAACAGGAGAGTGCTGAACAGAAGCCCTGGCAGAATCTGCTATTTCTATTATTTTTAAGAGTTTAGGAACTCCGACTTTTTTGTATACACCAAGCAGAGTCATCTCTGCTTTTTAGTTTCTGGTAACTCAAGGACTTCCAGTTTATTTAACCGACACAGAGTTTATACAGGAATTTCCCCAAGTTTGGTGGTCTGCACTCCTGAGTGCGGGCAGTCTCTGCCAATTGTACCTGCCTGTGTGCAACACAGTGCCACTACTACATAGAGTGTCCACACCCTTTCCCTGGAGAGAGAATGCAGACAGGTTATGGGTTTGGATGCATGCTTGGAACACCACTGCACTTCCTCACAGGCAGTTATTCCTGTTTACAGTTGGTGCTTAAACTTGTCTACATGTGTAGATAAAGAATTCAAGTGCCTTTGTGAAAACTCAGTCCTAATAAAATTTGGAACAGTTTCCTAAAATCACACACTTTGTAGAAGAAAAAATAAGTTGACATAATGTTTCAGAAGCCAACATTATTCCATTTAACACAAATTAAATGCTGGAGAAAAATAAATGGAAAAAAAATCATGGCCTTGAGATAAAAAAAAATCCAATTTATCGGTTAATTAATTTAATAAAAGGACGCGTAAGGTAGAAAATTTGCGCATTTAACAATCTCAATTATTTTAAAAGCTGTAAACAGCTGTGTTAAAATGTAAAACTACATCCTCACAGAGGTGGTGAAAATATACAATAAAACCTCTGCCAAATCTTTCTTAGTCAATTTTTATCACAGAAGGGACTTTTGAATCAGTAATTTAATTTGACAGATATCCAGCAATAATTTCATAGTGCTCTTTCTAATTAAAAGCATTTATTTGATGAATTTTCTCTTACCCTGATCCTCACTTTGCTTGGCACTTCTGTGGAATCCCTGTCATCCATATGTCTACCACAGATTCAAGGGCCAGCCTAAATAATGGCTTTAAGCTTCCAAAGCCTTTGTTTCTACAGTCTTCCATAACAGACATACACTGGCTACTGAGTTTTTTAACTACAAAGGAGACAGACAGTGTCTTTGATTATCAATGCTCTTACTATTTGGTAAACCAGCCCAAAAAAGGAAGTTTTAAGGGAAGACTGCTCTTACACTAACCAATCTGGAGCTTATGAGTGACTCTTTCTGAGCTGTCCTGGGAGGGAGGAGAAAAAAAAAACAACTGTCCCTTCACTACACATTCCATAGACCCAGATCTCTAGAAAGGCAACACAGTGTTCTTTCATCATTATCAGTGAAGATGCTTCCCCTTTTAACTCAATAGATACACAGAGAAATAAAACATATGCTTTTTCTTTAAGCAGATTGAGTGTGTTTATTAGGATTTTTCAATAATAAGTATTTCAGACAGGAGAAAAATACCTATCCTGCAAGTTGAAAACAGGTCTTTAACATCCTTGGTGTTATATTATCATGAATCACTAACGGGCCTCATCAAAACAAAGACTGCAAACATATATGCATATATTGTCTGTATTTGTATATGCACATATGTAGTGCAGAAACACACAAGCATGCATACATTTTATACATGTAAAACACATATATGCATAACAGAATTAAGTTAGAGAACACTGCTATATAGTAAACAATAATTAAATAATTATAAAGTTATTTTTTTTTACCAAAAACAGAAAAAGCATGCATACGAAAAATGCAAAAATACATAGGCTGAACATATAAACCCTGCTAGAAAAATAAGTTTAAGAAAAGCTGACAGTAACAAAAAGCAGACAGTTAAAATCTTACTGCAAACAGTCTAGTTTAAAGCTGGGAGTCTTGAGCATCTCTTTAAGTGAAATGCAGGATCATATCAAAGAAAGGTAGAATATTAAAATAACCAGAAATGGAATAGCTACAATACCCTCTGTCCAACTCTACCAGCAAGAAAACAAACACTTCACATGCTGCATCATGTCACACACTACCTTAATTCAGCTACATTAAAACGAGTTTTTTCCTCAAAGAAAAACTCATATTATGACTATACCTTTAAAAAGCTCATGTTTTCTCTGTTTGGGTTTTTATATGATGAAAAAAAAAAATTAATCAGGAATTGTAAATTTTCATGCTTACTTTCATAGTTCAGCATGAAAAGTTGAGTTTGCAGTTGAGTTTGCACAGCACACACAGACCGGTTTCCTCACGCTTTCCCGCTTATTTTGCAGCACTCAGGAATTCCTAAGCACACCACACAGTGCATACACAATTTGTAAGCCATGCTCATCATCACTTGTTCAGCTTTATGCACCAAGTGAGACACACTTCATGTTTCTAGGTGTGCATCTCACAATGATGTTTTAAAATTTTATCACCTAGTTTCCAGGGAACTGAGGCTTTGAACCTATATTTGAAATACCACCTGAACAGGTGAAACATATTGGTATTCCACACACAGCCTCCTGCTGTCATTCCACTGTTGGCATGGGACAGTCTTCACCAGGACTTAGAAAACCTCATTTAATATTCCTCTCTGGAGGATCTGACACTTACTGTGAATTCTGCTCTTCAACTTAAATACCAGTGTCTGTGGCAGGCCAATTCTATCATTGCAGATACAGCATCCCTCAGGCGAGGTCCAACCTTTCTCTTGCAGTGCACCCAGGGATTAGCTTGACTTCCCCTAAATTCTCTCCAGTGCACAGTACGAGCTAATCTTTCCTGTAGGAAGCAGGAGATGGGGTTGCCATGACAACAGAGCACATTCTAGCAGTGGGACCACTGAGATGAGCTGAAAAGACGACAGTGAAACATGCACTCAGCCTTCCTCCAGGGCTATGGGCTCCTTCCTCCAGGATTTAATTCCCCTGCAAGTTTACTGACAGGCTAGGAGGTTGATTAGCTATGTATTTTGCTATGGGGAGATTACTAGTTAAGAATATGGTTGAGAGATCATAGCATTATTTAATGAAACTGCCATTCCTGCTTACATTAAATTGCTGATTTAAGCGTGGCTGCTTTTAAACCACTACTCGTTCATACACAGTAGTCTTATACTTAGTCCACACTAACATCTTACTCTAATAAGGAAAGTCACAAGCCGAGTCTTGCACTCCAGTTTTGGTTTTCCAGCATATTAGCCATGTTTTTGTGCCCTTACACACACATGCTCGTACACACACATGCACACAAAGAGCACAGAGTAACATCTGTGTTTGGAGCTCAAAGGGTTCTGCTGATGGGGGATGGGGCACCGAGAAAAGCAAATCACAGCAGCCACGTGTCTTATACAAACGGCACAACCACAATAAGCTTTGGGAGCCCTGTTCATCAGGCAAAAGAAAATTGAGTAATCTATACTGCAAATATCAGCTATTTTCTGCCCCAGAATAATGTTTGAATCCTATGTGTTAAAGATTTTTTTTCTCAATGAGAGCAATAGAAAGCTTTTACAGTGCCTGCATTTCAATTATTTACACAGTTTTAATTGCTCAATCAAATTTTCATGTAAAGGGTTTTTCTTTGTGTTTTAATTTCTCTTAGAAAACAACACAACATATTACTGTGGTAAATTCCTGGAGGCTTGAGCATGATTGTGTCTTCTCCTATTATTTGAGAAACAAGCGTGTCTCAGTGAGCTTCCACATTGAAGACACAGTAACCAAAAATGTAAAGCCAGGCTGTAATCATATTTTTAACCATACATTTACACAGGACAGATTCCACCCTTCTTTGTGCCTTCGCTCTCAAGCATATAATGTGTGTTACATGCTGCACACTCAACACTGACAGGCTACAGTCCCCTCAGTAACTGTAAAGGCTTGACCTATGTGAGTACTGAAAGAGCTGCAGATGAGCCAAATCTACACCATCTGAATCCATTTTCCTCTTCAGAAATCTTAAAAGCAAAGAACCTCTGTGATGGTCTCTGACACATGAAAGAGAAGGAGCCCAGGGATTGCATTTAGCCAGAACTCCTATACGTAGGGGAGGTGGGGGTGGACAAGATAGTGGGCAGAGGTATAATAGCAGCTTTCCCTCCACAGCAAGTTATACAGGACGGTTGGCAGGTTAGTCCCAACTAACTCAGTCTTGGCAAACCACATAAGGCCAGGAATAAGCCTTTGGCTGGAGAGGGAAGGTATCTTCTTGGGGAGGTAACTTGCTGCCTGGAATGGGTAAGGAAATTTTGGGGAAATCTGGGGGGATGGGGGCATTTGGAAGCCCAGGTCAGGATCCCCAAATTATTATCAAATCACTGTTTTTATCCTAGTACCATACTAATTGCATTTACAGTGAGAAGCTTCCAGGCAAAACCCAACCAAAAAAAAAGCATACCATTTATTTTCCATGCCTACGCAATATTGCACCTCTGCAATCTTGAAAAGTATTCAGTGTTACACAACCCTTTAAAATTTTACCTTAACTTGGATTTTAGCATGTGTTTGGAAAATATATGCACTAAACAGTATCCCTCAGAATCTGCTGGCTCTGACTCTCCCACAGCTTGCTATGAAGATGAATTACACCACACAGTATAGCACCTGTATTTATTATCATCTAATTAGCATTAGGTTTTACTTTTTTTTTCCTCTACTTTTCCACTCAAGTTCTATCCAGCTGGAGAAATGCCAGATCATGTAAGCGACATATGGCTTTGCTTTTGAAATCACCCAGACAGAATTCCCAAATACTGAAAAATCTTTGCTTAAATAATTTTCAGCTTGAGAGACAATATTTTACACCTTCAATTCCAGTGGGAAATACTGATATTTGTAGGTATGCAAATTGGTTTTGAGGAAAAAGGGCATATAATCAGAAGTTGAATGATGTTACAGATTTTTCCTGTCACATGCTGTCTCCTCACAATGTAAAGAGAACAGTTAACAGCAAGATTAATGTTGTGAAAATAGCTAAACCACTATTATGGTTAATGAAAGCAAAGTTCCGTTTCCTTTTTTTTATTTCACAAACTATGACTTTAGAAATCTGTAAATACTGCCCTTAGAATGTAAACATCCATTTCATAATGCGAATGTGCAGAAATTCCATTTAATAATATTGCATCCCGTGTTTCTGGAAATTCAGTCTTTCAGCCAAAGGCAAAACGTAAGTTCCTTTAGTTGTTGAATAAGGAATGGATTCCACTGCCAGCACCCTAAAGAAGTAGCACCCAGTTCCTAAAATGGGTCCAAACTATCCCTGACCTTCTTATTTCTGGCAAAAACTTCTTGGGTTTTATTCCAGATTAATACCCAAATCACCCTCTCAACAGGAGCACATCCTCTCACACACAAATGTGAAGAAACAAAAGCACTTTAAATGAGCAAAGTTTGGAAATCTCCTGGAACATCCAAGAGTTCACAGGTGTTCCTACTACATACATATATCCCTTGGTATACCCAGGTAAAGGCAACTGTTTTAGTGCACCCAGGTTGAGCATGCCAAAACAGATAAAATGAAAGCTGAGGATGCATATTTAAGCAGTCTACTCTAACTAAGGAACAGCACTTATGTGTAACACACCATGAGCAAAGCAGCACACTTCTGAGGCTTGAGTAGAGTAACCAGCTCTAGGTCCTTAGCAGAAACTGCCCCCACTACTCTCATAGGTCTGTCCTACCTTCTTTGAAGGTAGAATCTACCTTTATCAAGGTTGGAGTCTGAATTTTGTCCTTTGTTTACCCTCTTGCTTGGAAGGGGATGAGAGGTGAATACAGGCCCTTTTTCTCTCAACAGGATACCCACAGTTTAAAGACAAGACGTGGGAGCTCAGAAGACACATCCTGTCCTATGTTTCTGCATGAATTCACAGCTTTGGACACAAATGAGGAGTCTGAGGATTTCACATTGAAAGTAAACAAGAGAAAAGACAGGAAAATAAAACTATATATAGGTTCAACATGAAAGGTTGACATGAGAAAGTGAAGGTTTCTGTTTTGATTTCCTGTCTTTTTCTTTACTATGTTTAACTGTGAAATCATCATTGAATTCTCATTTTTATTATATAGTTTCTGTATAGAATTGTTCACAGAGTCCTTTAAAATCAGTGGATGAAAGGAAATATCAGTCTTGCTGAAACAGAGCAACAGTGCCCAGTACTTTACAGAATCAAACCTGTGATTTGGGGTTTTAAAACCCCTAATTCCCCCTCCTTTCCTTTCTCTTTTTAAATATATCTTGATTACCAAGATCTTGCTTTTGTCAGATGAATTCCTTATATGAAACACTGAGGGACCTTCAGTCCTTGTGCAGTGATACATCAAGCAGCAGCCTACACCAGCGCAAGCTGTACCACCACTTTCTGACAGCAAACACTCAGATTTCATATTCTAAGCAAAGAACTAATGGTACAGAGCTAATAATCAGCATACACCTAAATACGTAAATGAAAAAGAAGTGTTTGCTTTTTTCCTTCAAGACTGTACCAAAACTGTTCTCAAACACTTTTTTTTTAAAATGTCATATAGTTAAGCATTTGCCTCCTGTAATTTTACCAGTGGATCATCTAGGCAATCAGGACCTATTTCCAGTACGTCTCACACTGTTTTTCTCTCCCTGTGGTTTCTCTCAGTTCACTGACATTACCCAAGGTTTACAAATAAAAGTAGGTGTTAGCAGAATCAGTGTTCAAGTATTTTTAATCAAATAATTTTGTAAGCAAGAACACTTTTCAGGAGATAAGATTTTTCAATATCCAAAATGATAAAAAGTGTTTTGATTTCATTCTAATAGCCAAAGTAATTTATACAGAAAAACTAAAACAGCCCATATTTGTAAAATTGTTCTATAATTTTGTCTTCTTAAGCAAATGCTTTGCAATTTAGGAATGTAGTGCAAACGTGAAAGTACTCACTGAAGGGACAAGGTACCCCATTGTGAGACATGGAAACACTAAACAATATTAAACTAAATTATTTCTACACTGAAATCATAAGTGCAAGATAAGGTCAGATGTTCTCAGTAAGATCTTCTTTCTTCTAGATCTGTAAGATTAGTTTATCAGATTGGGAGTGGTGGAGAGGGATAGCAAAGATTAAAATGTTCTTTCAAATGTCTGTTGCTTTTACAGCTTCAAAAAACTGAATTTCATAACTTTCTTAAACAGTCAATGTGATTGAACTGAGCTATTACCAGAGGTCTCTTCCAAATTCAACTATTCTGTGATTCTGTGAGTTACATGGGGTACTTTGTGGCAGTACAGTCTCTGCTGAATGAGACCAACAATAAAAGATTACACCATACTTCTGTCTGATAGACATTCTTATTTAAAAAGAGCATATATAGAAAATAACAAGAACATTGAAATATATATTATTTCCATCAATAAGCCCTTAACATTCTCCTGCAAGAGGAAAAGAACAGATATCCTCTCCCAACCCTGACATGGGCCAACAGCTACAGGCATGATGGAGAACAGAGCAAGCAAATTTCCCTGGCTTACCCTCCCACCATCCAGCTACCTTTTTATAAAAATCACAGAATCAATTAGGTTAGAAAAGACCTCTGA
Organism: Lepidothrix coronata; assembly: GCF_001604755.1. NCBI lineage: Eukaryota > Metazoa > Chordata > Aves > Passeriformes > Pipridae > Lepidothrix > Lepidothrix coronata. Next base: position 4,267,770 of record NW_016690186.1, on the reverse strand, counting down.
GATCATCAAGTCCAACCTTTGGCCAATCACCACCTTCTCAACTAGCCCATGGCTCTAAGCGCCACATCGAGTCTCTCCTTAAACACCTCCAGGGATGGTGACTCCACTACCTCCCAAGACAGCCCATTCACATGTTTAACAACTCTTTCCATGAAGAAATTCCTCCTGATATCCAACCTGAACCTTCCCTGACACAGCTTAGGGCTATGTCCTCTCATCCTGTCACTTGTTACCTGGAAGAAAAGGCTGACTGCCACCTGGCTACAACCTCCTTTCATGTAGTTGTAGAGAGTGATAAGGTCATCCCTGACCCTCCTCTTCTAGAAGTGGTGGGGCAGAAGGGGATGGTACCATTCACTGTTTTGCCATCTATTTCTTTCCTGGTGGGTCCAATTTTAAGCTTTAATATTAAGCTCTGAAGTGTCCTCCTTCAGTCTGCAATTTCATCAAGGTTTGTGTTTCGAAAAGCTTGCCTACTTTTTTCAACTACGCTATCTGATTCAACATCTATCTACAAGTCCTGTTAAACCCTTATCTTCAGCACTACTTTTTGGTTTGTGATCTTGAGTAATTTGGTCTTGTCAACAACATCTCTCACCTTGCTCTCCAGCCTTGTTTCAAACTGTTTATGAATATTTTGGAACAGTAAGAACCCTATTGCCCTATTGCAAATCCATTTAGACTCCACTGACCTCTCTCCACTGAGGGAACTAAATATTCATATTCTCAATTTCTGATTTTTCAACTACTTAGATACCACAGAGCCTTTACTAGGGACCTTATTAAAAACCTTTAGGAAACCCAGATGGATTACATTTTCATTCCCATTGCTGAGGGCTACCTTCCTTTACAAAAGATATGCACCGGAGCAAGCAAGTTGAAATGGCCCAGCACAGATCTTGGAGAGAGCTAACAATTAAACTGAGAGAATGTCTGGGTGTCCCAGTGCTCAAGCTTGCAGACTCTGACCCTTCTCTGAACCTCACACAGATGTACCCTGCACCAGCCACAGGCTCAGTGCCTCTTTCACACAGTAATACTTTTGACTCTTAACAGGTTTGAGCTGCTGACTCTTCCTCAGTTCACTGTTTTTCTGCATTGTGTTACCGTGCTTCTGCAGAGAAACCCTGTTCTTCAGGACAGTTTCTACTGATGTGACCAGAGAAGACCTCTGATTTCTTTCATCTGCAGCTCCCTGGATAACAGCTGCAACATTGCAAGATTCACATTTCCTATCTTGCATTTCAATTCACATTTTCCTGTCCTGACCTTCAAAGATTGAAGGTCAGACCATTTTTTATCTACCTAAATGTAAGTGTGAGCATTAAACTATACATTCCCAGTTAGGAAATTCAAGACATGTGTACTTCAATATTAAAATTAAATATGATCTGGGTAGTTTCACAAAAAGGTTGCATTTAGCACCATGTTAATTTGGACAAATGAAAATGTTCAGTAATGTAGAACCTATTCACACTCTGAGATAAGGGAGCTCATTTACAAATCTATGTTTTGCAAGCTCAGTGTTATTGCTGTTATACAGTGTTGAAGTATAGTCTCTGAATTTATAGCACAAAACCTGTCAGAGTTCAAGGAGTGTCTGGATAACACTCTGAGTGATATGGTTTAGTTTAGGCAGTCCTGTGAGTAGCAGGGAGTAGGAATTGATGATCCTTTTGGGTCTCTTTGAACTCGAGATATTCTATTATTCTATGATTCTAATATTTACATTGAACACTATTAAAGAAGCTAATTGATTTCTGTTTGTTCATGTGACTTTTGCTCTACAACATTGTGTCTTTGTGCATAAGCTATCCAGTTGGGGCAGGGTAGTATCCTGTGTTTTCAGAAAAAACAACATGAACATGACCAGAGCATTTATTGCTTTATTCTTTCAGTATTCATTATTTCAGCTGAAAAGCAGCATCTCTAACCATAGTCTTCAGTCTGGCTTTTTCAGCTGATTTTAAAAATCCAGGAAATTCAAGTTTTTATTGTTCAAGCCTTAAAGAAATTCAAATACTACCTTTAGTTAAGAAAAGAAAATTTAATCTAAATTAGTTTTATTGAAGTAATTTCTGCTTCATTGCTCATATTTATGACATTATGGGACATTACCAGTATGATAAATGCTTTTTTATAGTGCTCATGGTTTCAAATGAAATTAATTTTAGAAGCTGCATCAAATTTCCTTCCTATTACTCGAAATCATGTCACTGCAGTACTTTGGATGACCCCCTGTGCATTCTGTGTTTCAATGTGTTTAGATCTGTTTTCAATGTAACAGGAAGTCTGATTTTCAATTTATTCAGTCTTTTCAGAAATTTACAGCTTCTTTTCCCATATATATCAATTTAAGTTACTCTTGAGGAGAAAGACTGATACTAGAAGAAGCTGGAAATGGATGCAATAACACATAGGAAGATGACAGAAAGTTCTGTAAACAGCTTTGAAAGACCAAAAATGCATTTTCCCCAATCATGGCAGGCAGGAAGTTCTATTTAAAATTCCCTGAATAGCCTTCATAGAATCACAGAATCGTAGAATCATTTGGGTTGCAAGGGACCTTAAAGATCATCTAGTTCCAACCTTGCTGTCATGGGCAAGGATACCTTCCACTCAACCAGCTTGCTCAAAGTCCCATCCAACCTGGCCTTGAACACTTCCAGGGATGGGGCATCGACAACTTATCCAGGCAATCTGTTCCAGTGCCTCACCACTCTCACAGGAAAGTATTTCTTCCTCATATCTAATCTAAACCTGTTCTTTTTCAGTTTGAAGCCATTCCCCCTTGTCCTGTCACTACATGAATTATGAATTCAGAGCAGGAGAAAATATTATAAGTAATTTCTGTCTTAAAGATCATGGTAAATAATACTTTACATAAAACATACTTGGTGATGATGTTTCTCTTCGAGCTGCCGTTTATGACAGACACACAGAGAAATCAAGATGAGACAACAAGAAAAGTGATACCATATTAGTGGCACAGCAAAGTGACAAAAAAGCATACAGTTACTTATCTTCTAAAATCTAAGGATAAACATTTGGTATAAGACCACAAGTACCAAAATCAAAAGTGAAGCAGTTCACATTTTATTACTTCGCATTACTATAAAGAGGCGAAAAGGATATGCTAGCCAGTTCTGGCTAGACAAAGAATCATAATCAAGGAACATACAATATGTGAAAAGAGTTGAATATTCACATTTTCACTGTGGTTCAGTATATGTCGGTATATTAGTAGGAAATTTAGTCATATTACCCCATGGCTGCTAGAATGACAATTGAGGAAGAGAGTAAGGTGAAGTTAAAGAAAGTGCAAGCTGTAAAACATGCTTTTTAAACACCCAGTTAGACAGGTAGATCTAAGACCTTTTAAGCATAGCTGATCTGTACACAAATACCTGCATCAGTTCTTTGCTTTGCTACAAAGTGAATCTCTGGAAGACTTGTATGAGATGCTGAAGCAATAGCATGTCAAGAAGACATAAGAAAGAGTATGAAGAAAACTTAACTTCCTCTTGCTTTTTCCACCTAGTTCCAAAGCTCTGTTAAGCTTCATCAGCAGATATGGAAAAAATAATTCTTTGGCCCTGGTAGGAGGAACAGCTAAGCCAGTTTCCAGAGAGGAATTATGTAACTCTCATTTAAATAGTTATCTTACATTCTCACCATAGGAGAAGGCAGTTGACTGATTCAGTATCTCAGCTGGCATTAGACTCACAGAATTACATGAAGAAAATTTTCCAAGGACACCTACCCTGCAGTAAACCATTTATGCACTGCAGATAAGAAATACAAATAAACAAAGTTGAGACATAAGAGCATTACCTGAATCATAACCTTGGCTTACTTCATCTGCTAGCTAATGCTCACAGATAGATATTAATGTTAAGGAACATCTCATAGGGACAGAGAGGGGATAGTGCCATAAAACTGACCTAAGAGTATTTGCTGTAGAGGAGGAAGAAGGGGAGGGGAAAATGGATACCACGTCCATAGGGTATTCTAATGCCCAAAGCAAAGCATTCTCCATGTGTATAGTAAGGTAGCAGAAAAAAACTATCATGTCAAGACAATGACTGATACCTTCTTCCCTCTCCTGCTCTGAGAAAAACAAACATTTGATCAATGAACTTGTGAAAACCAAACTCCAATATGTTCCACAAAAGGGAGGAATAACACTACCTGAATGAACTTCTATGGACTGTCCACCCTAAGACATCAAATAAAAAAAAATTACATGGTCTTTAAGTCTCAGTTGAAGTAAAAACTTTCCCTATTGTTTCTTCTCAATGGTGATGCACAATTGGTCTGCAGTACATTACTAGATTAAGTACTGCTTTTATAATAAGTCCTATAGCAAAATCCATTTAAATCTGTGAGAATTACACAGTGATTTAAGCAATCTTTGGATATGGTACTTCATTCAACATCAATACTTTAACTGGCAACAGTTTGCACATTGGGGAAAAGGTAAAAGCATGTTATTAATTGTATTCTCTAGTCATGACAGCATAAATAAATTCTGTGTATGTAAAATTATACTAAATGCATGATGGAGGGGTTAGCCAAATCTTGAGGAATTCAAGTGTCACTTCCTTCCCAATCGCATGGCTGGTGCCTCTAAAATAGAAATGCTATCAAGTCTGATGTCCCCTATGCAAGACAAAATTGGTGAGGGTAACATTGATGACTAGTCTTGATACCAGCCTAGTCTCATCCATGCAGTGCAGCAGTGAGATGCAGGGGGTATTATTGTTAGTTCCCACCCAGGCATCAGATCTGAAACTCCCACTAGTAAACACGATTCAGGAAGACTGTTCCCCACCAACGTTCACATTACATAAAGGCTTTGATTACATCAAAATGAAAATGGTAACACTTTTCCCCTGCATCTCAGACTTACAGATTTTCACAAGCAGAAAAAAGTCCCTTTGGTTTTGGGGTTTTTTTAAACTTTGTTCACATTTTCTGCCACCAAATCACTAAAAGGTCAAGTACACACAGAGCATCACTTTCTAGAGCCAGTGCCCTGGGGTACTGGTTCCTCAGTGAGAAGGATGGATGTGTGCTTCTGATTTTTTTTTTGCAAAGCCAGTACACTGTTTTGACGTTGCCAGTAGGCACATCTTGCAGGGTTGCCTGTAACACCTGTGTCTCCACTGAGCTCTGCATCCAAGGCATGTATGAGTGTGTCACTCTTTGCACAGAAGAGGGAAATCAGGGGTGGCACAAGCAGCCAACTCGATGGGTCCAGCTGCAGCACAGAGCAACCACTAAGGAGCATGCCTAAGCACCTGAGTGCCTCTTTGGAGGAGGCAGGCACATGCAGTTCAGGCAATGATTCCCTCACAGTTTACTTTTTATTTTAATGAACATCATCAAACAGAGTCAAGCTTTTGTTTTAGAGAGATTCCTCCTGCCATCTGAGAAAGGTTAAGGAAAAGAAAGTGTGAGTGTCAGCAGTGTACAAGAGGGGAAGTAAAGCAAGAAAAAAGGGCAGAAGTAGAGAGCAAAGGATTTGTCCTATTCTTTGTCCTCAAGTAGTTTTTCTTTTGGTTGGTTAGTTTGGGTTTTTTTAAGAATTTCTGCTTAACTTGTGTGCACATGTAAGTGCATTAGCACTTGCACACCCTGGCTTGTGTTAGATTACCATTATGCCAGGCATTGTACCCATACACAAGAGTACCCATAAACTCGCTGGTCTAAAATCTGCTGAATCAAGTAAGACAGGATAGAAAATACATGGATTTAAAGACATATTTTCACCTCCACTCTTCAGACAGGAAAAAAAGGCAAACAGAAATCAAGAGACTTGACCAGGGCAAAGATTACCAGGAAAGAAATGCAAATCCACTGAATCCCTGAATCTGCATCTGCCCCTCTTGTGCTTGCACACTAGTCATTTCCAGCTATTTTGATGCGTAACCATTTCCTTCTATCACCACAAAAAGGATAATTTTATCACAAGTACTTTGGTTTTGTCTGATATATTTGTTTCTTTGTGTAAGCAATGGTGCATTAAAAAAAAAAAAAAAAGGAGTAGCAAATTCTCAACAGTTACAGACACTAAAAAGCCTCAGAATGGTTAGCTGAGTGCATTTCTCCAAAACAATTAGGTACTTTTCGGTAAAGAATTCCACTTCATCAATAAGCAAAACGATATTAGGCAACAGGGAGAGGTAAGACAAAGATTCAGGTTACAGTAAGCCTTTTATGATGATAATTAGCACGATGTAGACTGAAAATCAAACAGGTTTGCAATACAGCATGCAACTAAACACTGCCTTTTCTTCCTGTTTTGTTACAAATTATCTATCTGATGCTCTGCCAGGTGAAGGGACCCCCCTCACTGACTTTATCTGCAGGACTTTACTTCCTTGATACTATGCAGTGTATACCATCAAGTATTGGACATAGAGATGTAATGCCTGAAAATCTAAAAACAAGCACAAAAAAATCACAGTGGGTCAAGCAAATATTCATCTGGCCAAATATGCCAAATCTAAGCAGATGTTGAGCAAAAGACTGTAGGAACAGTAAAATATGATGACTCTTCTCTTACTAGATCCTTGCAGCTTCCAGCAATTAACTCTTTATCATCTTCTCTGAGTAAAGATTTTTAAAAAGTATTGAATAGCCATCAGTTGATCTATGCTTCACTTGACTTTTGAACTGTTCTTTTTTTTCTTTTGCTTCTGCAACATTCTGTGACACTAATACCACAATTTAATGATGGCCTGTGCAAAAAAATGTCTTTTGATTATTATGATCTCACTGCCAGACCATTTTATTGTGTCCCAATTTTCTACAGCATGCAAAACAGTGTAGAATAATACCATGTTTACCAATATACACCGCTTAGACTGTACAGACTTTTGTCATACCACTCCCTCAGGCACATTTTTCTCCAAACTGAAGTGTCCAGGAGTTTTTTTAGTGTTTCTTAATTTCATGCCTCCTTCTATTCTAGTCCTTCTTCATTGTTTCTTGTCTAAGCTTAGAGCATCTTGTGATAGTATTTGTTTTATAACAGCAGTTTTCAAGGTGTGATAATGTAATTAAGTTCGAGGAAGCACACAGAACATAACATGATAATGAATTCGTATCGTGTATATAAATTTTTTTGCAATGTTTTAAAAAGAGTTTTAAGAAGCAGCAAAGATTTTTAGCTAACATTTCTCCTTAAGTGGACAAATAGAGAAAAATTTACTTATATAAGATTTAGAAGCTGTATATTGGGAAGTTGAGATCTGCTACTCTTCCATATAAAGCTATCAAACCCTTCTGCAGAAGAACATACAAGCTGTTTTTACAGCTCACATCAGTCTCTCTGATGAGCTGGACCTACACTACAGACTTCCAGGATATACAGATATATATTTCCAGCTAAGAAATCCTATACAAGAGCACAGCAAATTGCTTTAAACTCTTCCGTCCTTTGCTTAGCACAGACCTGTAAAAAATATCAGAGAACATATCACAAAGTGAGGATGATCTCACTTTTGTATGGTAAATAAGGACAAAAAAAGTCCCTAAGAAAGCTTAGTCCCAAACAGTATGAAGTGTATACAACTGAAGTTACACATTGAAACAAGTAGTCACATTTACTGTTTAGTCAGTAAATGATAATGCATCAAAAAGAGGATGCATTTTAACTGTGCCTTCACATTATAGATTCTATAGTTAAGGCTTTAAAATTTCACAGTATGAAAATATATTGATAGTCATGCATTGGTTACTATTCTAGAAGATACTCAGGAGATGGTATTTATTTACGTAGAAAACTGTTTCTGAGGACAGCCTCATGGGAGATTCAGTACATCTCTTCCTGAGCTTCCCGAGGGGACAGCAGTCAGATAACCTCACTTCAGCATCCTGCAGTACAACACAAACAACATAATGCAGGACATTCGCTCAGGACAAGCAGACAGCCACTGTCAGTGTCTCATTAGGCTGTCACGGGAAGTAAAGGCTTCACAGAGGGTTATTAGTATTCCAGCCACTGAATCTATGGTATATAGAAAACCCAACTTTTCTCTGCACATATTTATATGTATATTACTCAATACCAGAGGGAAACCCTTTCCAAGGCCTTCTTTCCCCCAGCTTGCAGCACACAAACCCAGGTCCTGTGTCTGAGCCACAGGCCTGAGGCCATTCTATTTATAGACACCTTAGCCTTAAGTAAAATACACAGTATGTCAATTCAGTTAATAAAGCCAGGGCCATAGATGGCTTTCTCTAGCACAGAGATATCTAGTTCACTGTGTCTCTGGTATTTAATAAATGCATTTAATATGAAAACAGCATCTAATTATGTTTAGTTGTCAAGGTTTGTGATTTCAGAGATAAAGTGAAAAGAACTGAAAAAAACTGAGTTATTCATCCATAAATTTCACTTCCATGATATCGAGTGTTCCAAATTATAGGCTCAAACTTCCCAAAATTATTACGGAAATCATACATATATACATAGGTATAAACAAATCCCAAAATCTGCTTTTTTTTTTGCAAAATACATTCTTACATTTAATTTAGGTGTTTCATTGGGTCTTGCTTTAATGAGCATTTCTGCTTACAGCTCTCCTAAAAATCAACGACACTTTCTGGAGAACTGAAACAAAAAATGAAACAAAAAAAGCTTTCATGGTCCTAAGGATCCTTTCATTGTGAATTCAGTCCAATTTGTTGGCAAAAACCAGGAGGAGCTGAAAGCTATTGTGCAGAGGGAATACTAGGACATAGTTGCCATCACGTAAACATGATGGGATGATTTGCACAACTTGAGTGTCTATAGACACTTCAGAAGGAACGGGCAAGGAAGGAGAGGCAGTTCATTAGTCCTGTATGTTACAGAGCATTTTGATTGTCTGTAGCTAAATAATGGTGGTGATAGTGTTGTGTGTTAAGGGGCAAGAATCAAGGGGAAGGACAAGGCAGATATCATGGAGGGAGTCTGTTATAGACTACCCAATTAGGATGAAAAGGCAGATGAAATATTCTAAAAGAAATTGGGAGAGGTCTCATAATCACTTAGCCCTTGTTCTTGTGGGGGTCTTCAACTTACCAGATACCTGCTGGAAATTCAAGACAGTGGAGAGGAAAGCAGGGATGGGAGCAGAGTGAAGCCCCCATAATCCAAGGTTAAAGGGTCAATAATCTTCTGCAGCACTGAGACACACACCAGTCTATGGGGCCAGATAGAATTCACCCAAGGGTACTGAGGGAGCTGGGGGAAGTGCTCAGCAAGGTGCTTTCCATTACCATCACTCCTGGTTAACTGGGGAGGTCCCAGGTGACTGGAGGTGAGCCAATACAACACCCATCTACAGGAAGGGCCAGAAAGAGGATGTAGAGTAGTACAGGCCTGTCTGACTTCAGAAACAGGGAAAATCATGGAGCAGATCATCTTGGGTACCATCCTGCAGCACATACAGAACAACCAGGGGATCAGGCCCAGCCAGCACGGATTTAGGAAAGAGGTGCTGCTTGACCAACCTGACCTCCTTCTATGATAAGGTGGTCAATCCAGTGGATGAGGTAAAGGCTGAGGATGTTGTCTACCTGGACTTAGTAAAGCCAATGATACTGGCTCCCACAGCATTCTCCCGGAGAAGCTGGCAGCTTTGACAGGTACACTCCTGGGTTAAAAACTGTCTGGATGGCTGGGCCCAGAGAGTGGTGATGAGTGGATTAAATCCAGCTGGCAGCAGGTCACAAGTGGTGTTCCCCAGGGCTCAGTGTTGAGGCCAGTTCTGTTCAATATCTTCATCAGTGATCTCAGTGAGGGGACCAAGTGCACCCTCAGTAAATTCACAGATAACATTAAGCTAGGTGGGAGTGCTGATCTGCTGGATGGCAGGAAGGCTCTGCAGAGGGATCTGGACAGGCTGGATCAATGAGACAAGGCCAGTGGTATGAGGTTCAACAAGGCCAAGTGACGAGTCCTGCAATTTGATCACAACAACCCCCCACAGCACTACAGGCTGGAGGAAGAGCGGCTAGAAAGCTGTCTGGTGGAAAAGGACCTTGGAGCGCTGGTCAGCAGCAGTTGAACATGAGCCAGCAGTTTGCCCAGGGGGTCAAGAAGGCCAATGGCATCTTGGTTTGCATCAGAAATAGTGCAGTCAGCAGGACCAAGGCAGTGATTGTCCCCCTGTACTCAGCACTCGTGAGGCCACACCTTGAAACCTGTGTCCAGTTCTGGGCCCCTCACTACAAGAAAGACATTGAGGAGCTGGAGCGAGTCCAGAGGAGGGCACCTAAGATAGTGAATGGTCTGGAGCACAAGTCTTATGAGGAGCACCTGAAGGCACTGGGGTTGTTTAGCCTGAAGAAAGAAGGCTCAGGGAGGACTTTGCTGCTCTCTAGAACTGGTGTTAAGTTGCTGTCAGGGGTCCAAAGAAGTCTTTCCAGTGAAGCTCGTTAGAGCAAAACACATATAGGCAGAGTAGCTGGCAAAAGTGAGGACAAAGGGTGCACTCTCTGCCCATTTATCTATGCTGTTCATTAGCATCCATTCACCACCTCATATCTCAGCTCCTGAATGAAGAATTATTTTATCTGTTTTCATCTAGTGTTGAGAAACTGGATTGAAAAAAGCTACAGAAAATTGCTATTGTTGTTACTGTTGCTAGTGTAGTGCTATTAGTGTTAATATTGTTATTGCCATCATCTCTCTCTCTTAATAGTCCGCAGAAATTGTTCTGGGTCCACAAACAGACTTGGTGATGTCTGTAGCTTCTGTACAATCCTGAATTGTTCCTAAAGTGCTGGGCAACAGGCAAATACAGTGTGACTGTCTGGCTTTCCTCCTGAATGTCCCATACTTGAGAGGAATGAATGCTTAAAAATTATTAGTGTGAGGGACAGAAAAGTCATAAGATACATCATGAGCATGGGCTATTATGTTTTTCATATTTAAGTAAAAGCAGATGTAAGCTATGAGAGGCTAATGGGGTATTACTTACAGAGTCTCAAGATAGCAAAACTAATGGAAACATTTTTCTTTCTAGCTCTAAAATATAGTGTTTAAATGGAATTATATGGCAGAAGGGGTGTAACCAGCATGGCATTTTCTCCAGATGTTTGAACGCTTAGTTATCCTTTCCCCAGAAGTGGTGATTCACCTCTTCAGAGCTTTATTCCCTGCACCTATGTCAGCAGTATGTGAACACCTTCACAGCTTCTTTTTTGTAAGTAGTAGGTTTGAGGGGAAAAGGACTATTTGGACTAAAAAAAAAGGCATTTTATTTTCCCTTTTCCCTTAGACAGAATGTGGCAAATTTCCATCCTATGCCTCATTTTCTCTGCAAGGAGAGGAACAGAAGTCACCAGTCAGTTTATTAGCACTCACTATGCTCACTACTGTCTCAGGCTGGGACCTCTGCCAGAAGTAGAGGTATTACAATTAAATGAGAGGAACACTGTTCACTGCAAGAAACCCAACCCTTTCTCAAGCTTGCAGATATAGAATCATAGAATCGTTTAGGTTGGAAAAGGCCTTTAAGATCATCAATTCTAACCATTAACCCAGCTCTGCCATGTACACCATTAAACCATGTCCTTAAGTGCCACACCTACACATCTTTTAAATACCTCCGGGGATGGTGACTCAACCATTTCCCTGGGCAGCCTGTCCTGATGCTTTAAAACATTTTCACTGAAGAAATTGTTCCTTATAACCAATCTGTAACTCCCTTGATGCAACTTAAGGCCATTTCCTCTTGTCCTGTCACTTGTTACCTTTTAGAAGAGACCAACCCCCACCTCACTACCTTCAGGTAGCCCCAGAAAGGGCAGAGCAGCTCCACCACCTGCTCTCCCAGGGGAATCCCTGTTGGGATGCTGGTTCCAGACTCACCCATAGAGACACCTCCCAACACCACCCTGACTGAATTTGCTCTTTTGCACAAAGGACCTGAGTGATTCTCCAACTGTTCAATGAAGAAAATAAAGTTATTCTTAAAAGAACTAATTTCACTGGTGTTTTTTAAGGAAATCATTGCTCTCTTTATGTGGGATTTCCCCTTTAAACTAAAGGAGAAAAATGAAATATTTCCATAAAGGGCAATAAGTGAGAACCATCTTGGGCATGACTTACGTACAAAGTGGCCATTTACACACAGGTTTACCAAAACCCTTAGTTAATGATTTACTTGTTCTGCTATCACACTAATGATTTCCTTTCTTATTAAAGAGGTCTACTCATAACAAGCACTCTGACTAGCACAAGGCAGGTCTGGATACCTTCATAAATATTAAGGTTGACAGATGCGGCCATCAGCTTTTTGCCCATTATAATAAATAGTCTGAAAAAAAGGCAGTCTTTATAGATTTTCTTTTTTTTTTAGCTGCTACCCATCAGCTACTGACTTCACACACAACTAACTGAAGTCACCGCACTGTCACAGCCCTCATCCTTCAGAGAGTGAAGAAAACGATGCACAAGGTAATAGCTAGTGCTAGGCTAAGACCTGGGTGATTACAGCAGTCACAGTACAGTTAGAACACAGACAATATTTCATTACACGACCCAATACAGTACACAATATACAATCAATATTGCCAGTAATTTATCCCGGTTCAACAAAGCACCTAATTCAGTCAAGTACATATCAGGAAAGTTTTGCAAGTGTGATGAACCAGGCCTTGTTTTTATCCTTAGCACAGCAGCTGCTTTCAGCGACACTGCCTGTCCCACCACCTTCTTTCCAAAAAAATCAAAAATAGCACCAAATAGGAAGCACTATCAGATGAAATAAGAGGATTCTGACACTTTTTATGACAGGTTACTGTTCCACAAGTAGTTAGGCCACAACAAAAAGACATAAAAACATTTTGCTGAGTAGGAACAGATAAAGTCATATTTAACCATCAGTCAGGTCTCTGTATCTTCTCATGCCCAGCTTGAATCCCTACAAACACTATGTAAGGAGTTTGTGAATCACAGGAAACTGCAATTTACCCATTTTGTTTGGTTGGTTAGTTTTGTGTTTGTTTTGTGTTTGTTTTGACCAAGAAGGAGAATTTGTCACCTGAAAGAGAAGTCACTGGGAAAAAGTCATTAATGTAACATGTCGCCCCTTTTGTCCCAATGAATACATTCCTGTTCTTGTGATTAATAACTAGGCCTACAGGAAATACAGTAATCTAATTCTCACTTGTTAGAAATTTACAAGGCATCATACTAAGGTCATTTAAAAAACAGTTTGAAGATTAGTTTATTTTTTGAGAAATAAAAACAATCCTCAAAGGCATATGGAATTCAATAATGCCATAAGAAGCCATTAATTGTAGAACAATTTAATTAAAGCTTTGTTTGCTTCAAGGTTAAAAGCTAAGAAATACATTCTATCCAGTGAATTACATTATAATATACTTACTTAGTGACTACAGTTGGCAATCTTTTAAGTCACTTTCCAGTTGTTAATTTTACATTGCAACTCTTCCCTACTTCAGTTAAATGTGACTTAATTAAAACCAACATTAAGAGGTTAAAAATTCAGATAATTAAAATTATACACTTCTCAAAGCAAACAATCTTTAATAAGAAGCATATTCTTTTGGATGAAATATTTTTAATACTTGCAGAAATAATTGATGTTGGCAGAATTTTGATATCAGTAGACCTCTAGTGGCTATTACAGTAATTGATGATTACATTACTTTTTCAAAAAACAAATATACTCTTCAGAAAACAAAACAGGAAAAACTCCACAGAAGCAAAACTGGAGCAAAATGTTATTAGAGTTATTAACCCATAATAAATGCCCTATTTCACAACTGTTATCTAACAAATATACAGAGGCCTGGTTCTCATTGGTTTAAATAAAATTACACAGCTTTGCAAATTCAGTCATCAAAATCCAAATCTGAATCAGCAGCGGATGTTTTAAAATTTTCTGAGATTAACCCATAAATATTTGCCAAACACTCTGAGGGAGTTTTTACAGGTCAAGTCTTAAAAGGGACAGGAAAGCACTTCTCTTCCCAGCAAGGGCAGGTGCTCTCACCCTGCCCATGCACCATCCCTCCTCACCCTGCTATTTGCAGGGAAAGACCTCAGACCTAAAAGGCTGAAACAGCCTGCAGAGGCCTTGGGACAGTCCCCAGTCTGGACTAGGAGCTGTGGGACAGGAGAACATTTGTCATATGGTGTAGCTAGCCATGACTGTACATAGAGCCAGTCGCTGTCGGTATTTGGTAAGTCCATTTTAATGATTTTTCATTCTTTTTGGCTAAACTGTCACATTTCAGTGCCTATCAGCAAGTATAAAATAGATAGGATCCCCTGTAGTGATTTAGTAAAGGAACCAGCAAAGAGCAAGCCTTGATGACCTTTGAAAAATCAGTCTATGTTAGCTTAATGCAATCTCAAAGACATGGATTTGATGCCTAAATAAGGGACATTCAACCTTAAAGCTGAAGCCTTTGCTCATTTAATTTGCTTATTTGAAGTTTTTGTCATGACATTACATTTCCCTACATTATCTGAAATGCAGTTAAGGAGCCTGGGTATACATTTACCATTTTTATCTTTCTCACGCTCCTCAATACGAAAGGGTCAGACTTTTCACAAAATACAGAAAGGTAAAGAGGAAAATCTATACAAATGTATCTGAATATTAGCCATCTTATCCTTGCACATGGGACTAGTTAAAAGGCTTTTGTGATATTTAGGACCAATAAACACTTAATGGCTTTTACAGATAGTATTAACTATCTTTTTCTCGAAGGGAATCCAGAGGGAATCAAGGGGGTTTATCTCCTAAGGAGATACACTTAGACTCATACAGTATTAGCAAGAAAGCAGTATGAAAATCAAATTCTCATTGCATGAGGGCCTCCCACTTGCCCGTTTAAGAAGCTACACTTTGGTTAGTTTGTGCATACTATTTCTTTCAGATATACTTTAGATTCAGAGTATTTATGTTCCTCACATACTGCTGCATCTTCACAGAACTACTAAATTCAAAGAACTCTGCCCAAAGTCAAAATTGTTCAACAGATTTTTGTGTGACCTCCTTCATATGCTGGTGACAAAAAATGATAAATCATATGTACAATCAGAAAAGTCGATTCTTATTTAAAAGAAAATCATGTCCACCTATGCATGAAATCTACTGCCTTTTGATGGACCTTTGTGCCAAGGTGACTTTGACAACTTAAAATGGTCACAAAAATGTAACTCTGCACCACCTGTGTAGGTTTAGAACAGTATCTAGAAAATGTCATCTATTTTATTGCACATACTTGTGTACACTAAGAGAGAAAACAAAACACTCTCAAAAACTTGAACCCTTAACATGCCACAGGATTTTAAAAAAGAATTGAAGGTCTACATAATTAAAGGCAGATTATTTGACTGAAAGAAACTCTGTGAAAATGAGTCCAAAGAGATATGAGCACACACAAGGAAATGCAATGACGTAAAATGTGCAAAAATCTCTCCCCTTGAGGAATATCTTCCAGCACACACTCACTGAAGCTATTCTTGATTATCACAGGCTGAGCAATTAAAAAAGAACAGCTTTAAAACATTTTGCAGCTAAGTATTCATACTTTTAAAAAGTTCAGCAGATGATCTCTTGGCAATCTATGTCCAATAGTTGTCTATTCAGATAGATGGCTGTTCATTATCAAATCAACTCTTTGCCTAAGTTTGTTGCCAAACTTGTTAATGACAAGTTTAGCTGAGCAACCTGGATAACACTGGAAGAAATATTACCCTGCAGAAACTTTCTGTGCTGTGTGCCAGCAGAGATAACCTGCCATTGCAAGGTTGGTAAAGCAATGCAAAGAAAAGTGACAAGTATTGGGGTTTTTTTAATACAAAAAGCCCTGGGTGATTTTGTTAATTTATTTATGAGGATTCTTTGCATTGTTGAACCCACAGCTACAAATTGGAAACTGAAAAGTGTGTTAGGAGAGACTATGGTAGCTGCACCTGTTTAGTCTAGAGAAGAAAAGACTGAAAAGGGATCTCATCAATACACACGAATATCTCAAATATCTCAAAGGCGAGTGCCAAAAGGATGGTGCCAGACTCCTTTCAGTGGTGCCCAGAAACAGGACAAGGATAGTAATGGCCATAAACCAAACCACAAGGAGTTCCACCTCAACATGAGGAAGAACTTCTTTACATTGAAGGTGGCAGAGCACTGGAACAGGCTGCCCAGGGAGGTCATGGAGTCTCCCCCTCTGGAGAAATTCAAAACCCACTTGGACATGTTCCTTTGTAACCTGCTCTAGATGACTCTGCCTTGGCAGGGCGGTTGGACTAAATGATCTCCAGAGGCCCCTCCCAACCTTAACTATCCTGTGATTCTGTGATTCCCAGTACACTTCTCAGGATACCATGGAAGTGCACTGTTTATTATTCTTTAATCTCTATTAAAACAATATGTTCCTTTCTCCTCCAAATCCTGGAAGTATATTGTGCATAAATGAGAGGTGCTTACTGCTCAGAGGATTCTTGACACATTCTGCCAAGACAAACGTTCATTCAATCAGCTAAAGTTCCTGTTCTTTACCCTGCTTCTCCACGACTTTCTCAGAAGCTGAGGAGAGACAGCCTTCCTGGACAACCTTCAGCTCTTCCTGTATGTTCCTGGTTACAGTCTCTTTGGAAACAGAGCAGTGAGACTTGTACAATAGGGAATAGCTTCATTTAACTGAGCAACTAAGCACACAAGTGCCTCCACCTCAGTATGAAGTCAACATGAACTGGCAAATTCAATGCAAAGGGATTAAGTTTGAGCCCCCTTCCTTATGTGTTTTAATTAGTCCTGAAATGGAACAAGAAGGGTCAGAGTGTAAGCAGCTCCCATTTGAGAACTAATAATAAAAAGCTGTGTGTTTGAGGCATTTTCTGTGCTCAGCTGATCCTGAGGGGACACCAGCCCAAGGCAGACCCTGCAGCAGACGGAAGATCTGGAGTCAGAGTAAGTAGTGAAACTATCCACTCCTGTTTCTGCTACCAAAATCCTTTGCGTGTTGCAGGGTTCATCAGTACTTTTTAACTCGATTAAAACTCATTTGGGCTAAAGATACAGACGTGCAATCCATGAGGACCCAACACTAGCTAATAAAGACCTTGAACCTGGGTTCAAGCTTAAACATCACAGACGTATTTTTTTAAAAATTTTTTTTTTTAAAAAAGGGTTCATTGATGACCATGTTTAAAGCAAAGAACAAAGGAACACACTGGCTTTTTATGGATTTGCCAAAGCTTACTTGCACCAGATCCATATAGGTATAAGGAGAAACTCAAAAGCAAGGCCTTAGCCCTACCTCGAAAACATTAGCATTTCACAGTTTCCTTACAGCTTTTTATGTAATTGTGTCATGCAGTCAACGAGCTCTTACCAGAGATGAAGCTCCTAGTCTATCCTTCCTGTACAAATGTGTCACCAAAGGTGCCTGTCACACTTCAGACTGAGCTGAGCTGTAGCAGGCAGAAAAAAAAGGCTCCTATTTCGGATACCTTTGGCCAATCCGTATGTTCTACTCATTCTTATATTTGGCGTGTTTAGAGAATCTAATTTAGAGTAGTAAAGACTATCTCACAAAGTGTAGGTGGATCTTAAAATATCCTCCAGATTTCTGGCTTAGTGTAAAAGATGTTCCTCTTTAATATCAAAGGAGTGGATTTATTGAAAGAAAAAAATATTATATGTATAGTCAATGCTGAATCAGTGTGAACATCCAAATTAAAAAAACAAATACAGTTTTCAATGTTCAGGGCCGAAAACATCCTTTTCTTTCAAAAACTGGTCACATTTCATTAAAGCGTAGTTCAGATT
Organism: Lepidothrix coronata; assembly: GCF_001604755.1. Lineage (NCBI taxonomy): Eukaryota > Metazoa > Chordata > Aves > Passeriformes > Pipridae > Lepidothrix > Lepidothrix coronata. The sequence continues at coordinate 4,249,954 of NW_016690186.1, read as the reverse complement.
TAAGGTGGATTTTTTTTTCCCACTAACCACATTTTTTCAACTATTTTGTTTTCTTTATTTCACAGTCTGCAAGGTATGTTCTAGCCTTCAGTCATATTGCTGACAATTTCTGATATCTGCAGCTTCTAAATAATACATATATTGCTATGATACAAGGCAACAGACATTCTTCTTTTGTCCAAGTCCCTTCTTCTGGCAGAAGACCCATCTTCCGTCCTTCTCTCATTTCCCCAGCTCCACTAGCCTTCTGATTTAACTAGGGAGATGAGAGAGTAACCTTTCTGAGCTGTACTATCTCTGCTAATCGCTATAAAGCTTCTGGATTAATGATGCTCTGAGTCACTTGAAAAGGCTGTCACTCTTGTTGTATGGATGAGCACATTTAACAAAGATGGTATTACTCCTTCAAATGCTCCCAATTAAAAATGCTTCCTTTAGTACTACTACTTCAAACAATAAAACTACTGAATCAGACCTTCAGTTTAAATGCACAGGCAGACACTCTCAGATTGCTCTGAAAATATACTCCACAAGCAGAGGGTGGGTGGAAGAGGTGACAGCGTCTCTTTCGGAATGCAGACAACATAATAAGGCACATCATTTATGTCATGTTACTGACTTTCTGGTATTCCAAAACAGATTTTGTTGTACTGAAATCACGCAGGCATTTACCACAAACATCTGTGTGGTTTCTTCACTACTTGAAGGTGAAAATAGAGAGCAGGTGGACATCAGCAGGTTTGCTTTACTACCATTGCACTTTGGATTGATAAATTGTGCCTAATAATTAATAAAGATCATATTTTTCATGCTTACAGGGATGGACTGACAATTATCAACTATCATAGAAAGCAATACTGCAGACAGAAAATAATAGCTCTTTTTAAAAAAGGTCAGAACCTCATTTGCTATAAACCAGTGTAGGCCCACTGAGAATGTGATGCAAGACATTCAAATTTACCTGTGCTGATGTTTTCCTTTTACACATTGGCAAGTTACACTCTTTTAAACAGCTTCTTTGGAGAGTGACTAGAAGAGAACTAGCAAACCTTCACCAAGAACAGTGGTTTCAGAGTGGCAGAAGAGTGCTCTCTCTCCTGGTACTTCTCTGCAGGAGTCAGAGGTCTAACTACCACTTATGCCTCTGCCAAGACCATCACTACTGACTTTCTTCCTGTCTGTCAGACAACTCTTCAGAAAAGTGTTTTTCCTTGCTGCTAAAACTGACTTTCTGATCTCATACTCGGAATCCAAGACAGAAACCTGCATGAAGATAACTTACCTTTCCATTTGCTCTACACCACTCCATTGCCATGAAAGTATATGCCTTTCAAACACCAGCACCCCTTCCCTTACTACCATTCTCCTCTCCCATGACATAGTTTCAGTTGGCAAATAAGCAAAGATGAAATACTGATGAGAAGTATTTCAGACTTACTTAGATTGAGAACTAAGGATTATTATAAAAACTGTTTCTCTCCTGCCAAAACCCATACGTTAGAGAAAAACAATCCCTCAGCATTCTTCCCCAATAACTACATGAACCTGTGAGAAAAACTGTTCCTTATCACCTGACAGCAATGCAGAAAGCTTTTTATTCCACAATTCATTTCTTTCTCTAGCTGTCTTGATGTTTAAATGATACAGGAAAAAAAGGCTTTTAACAAAAAAGGCAGAAAAATGAAAGGTGGTAGGAGAAAGGAAGCACCTCCTGATCATCTTCCAGTAACAAGAACATCCAGCTTTAAATTATTCAACCCACTATTCAATTTTAGGACCTTTCAAGATGCTATCTTATTGGCTGCCCAAACAGGCATGGCAGCAAAAAAATCTTCCACCTGCAATGATCCAGGAATCTCCTTTCTTTTTTGTCAGAGGCCTTATAAGCTGCACTATATTAGTTCTCACCTTGATTAGGGCAATCACGGAAATAAAGGGTGGTTTGGGTTGGAAGGGATCTCAAAGGTCAATCTAGTTTCAACCCCCTGCATGGGCAAGGACATCTTCCACCAAACAAGGTTACTCAAAGGGTATATTGTCCAGAAAGTTCTTTTCTTCCATTTCAGGCAACGATCTCCTCAGGGCTCTTCTTTAGGTGGTTTCATTCTTAAATATAATGATTGGCTGTGTACAGTCAATGGCTCAGTGTCGAAGTGGACATTGAGCAACAAGTGGCAACAAGTGGTGTCACTCAAGGGTCCATACTGAGACCATTGGATATCTTGGATATTGGATATCTTCATCAACAACGTAGTCAAAGTTTGCCGATACCAAATTCAGTGTGGAAGTGGACACTCCAGAAGGGAGAGCCATGAGGCAGGAAGACCTGGATAGGTTGGAAGAGTGGGCTAACAAGAACCTTATGAAGTTGAACAGGGACAAGTGTAAGGTCTTGCACCTGGGAAAATATAATCCAGGAGTACAGCACAGTCTGGGATATACCCAGTTAGGGATCAGCTCTGTAGAACCTGGGGGCCCTGGTGGATAACAAGTTCAATATGAGTGAGCAGTGTGCTGCTACAGCACAGAAAGCCAACAGGATGCTGGGTTGCATCAATAAGAGCATCACCAGCAGAGATGTACTCTACTCAGTGCCTGTCAGGCCACACCTGGAGTACTGTGTGCAGTTTTGGTCCCCACTATAGAAAAAAGATGTGGACAGGCTGATGAAGGTACAGAGAAGGGCCACAAAGATGATCAAATGACTGGGAAGCCTGCTGTGTGAGGAAAGGCTAAAGGAACTGAGTTTTTTCAGCCTTGAGAAAAGGAGGCTTAGGGGAGACCTTGTTGCCGTGTTCCAGTATTTAAATGGGTGGCGACAAAGAAGATGAAGACTCTCTTTTTTATGAAGAGTCACATGGAAAAGATGAGGGCTAATGGGTACAAGTTACTTCTGAGGAGATTCTTATTAGATACAAGAGAAAAAATTTTCACAATGATAGCAATCAGCTATTGAAATAACTCAGCACCTGGACAGGATGCTGAGCCATGCTGTCTAGACTATGACCAGATGTTCCTTGAGGTCCCCTTCCAACCTGGTATTCTATGATTTTATGATTCTATAAGCTCTTTTATTTTGCCCGCAAGATTCAAAATGTATTCAGGTTGGATTCAGCCTGCACAAAATTGCTTCTTTAGAAATTCAGGCCCATGGTATTTCTGAGCTGAGATCATCTCTAATTAGAGTACAGTAAAATGTATCATCTGCTTAATAACAGATTCCCATGCCATTAAGGTCTACCTCTCTTCAGTGATCAGTTCACTTTATTTAGAAATAGACATCTATATAAAGATACATATACATATAATAAGAGAAAAATAGATTTATAAATATGTTTATAAAACCTGCAAATAGAAAAATCTATTCATAGTAACAGATACATCTCTGTAAACTTGAATTAGATTTGTGCTTGTTCCATATTGTGCAACAAAATATAAAACAGGGCCAACATACAACTCAATGCTAACCTTATTTTTAATAAATGCTGCTGAAAAAATAACCTTGGCAAGTTCAATCTCAGCTACTCCCTAAGCAGCCTTCATAACCCTCCACTCTCTGGATTTTTCTTCACATCCGTGTGACAGGGAGAAACAAATAGAAAGGCATCCACCACATTCTCATATAGAAAAGCAGAATAAATAAAATTTTCCTGCCTTGAAGGGTGCTGAAGGGGGACAGTTTTCACTCTGAGCAGGAATAATGGAGGAGTCAGAAGAATGGTTTTCTCCTCATTTTTTCATTCAGGTTCAAAGTGTGGACAACTGCAGTATTCCCAAGTGTTAGTCAGACAGCATGGTTGACTAGATTTCTTCCTGACCCACAAGACAGGAATATCTCTAAAGAAACTCTTTATTATCTTTTCTCTCCCTCATACATGTGTACTTGATGATCAGTTAGGCTTGGAGTCTTTCTGGCCAGTGTGCTTATGTATGCCCAGGCATCAGCCAGATCATAGATAGCACAGGGTCCTACAGCCTACTTCAGCTAAGAAGCAAAGGGCTACCGTTCTATTAAACAAGCTCATTTGGTGGGCCACATGCCTGATTTGGGACATCTCTGTTGTCCAGGACTCAAGGAAAAAGCATGAAGCTGAGTCAGGGGAGGTTTAGGTTAGATATCAGGAAAGGGGTTTTCATCCAGAGAGTGATTGAGCACTGGAACCCAGGGAAGTGGTTACAGCACCAAGATTGACGGAGTTTAAAAAGTATTTGGACAATGCTCTCAGGCACATGGTGTGATTCTTGAGCTGTCCTGTGCAAGGCCAGGAGTTGGATTCAACGATCCTGATGGGTTCCTTCCAACTCAGCATATTCTATGATTCAGTGAACTGGACTACTCAAAACCAGGCACTACACTGGAAGGGAGTTTAAGAAACAGACAAGATGAATAGGCTACCACTACCCACTCAAGTAAATTACCCATGAAGTAGAAGTTCTTCTTAAAACAACCTGTTCTGCGTGGCTACGGCAGTGTCGGAGTTGCCTGTAAAAGGCTAGAAAGCTGTGAGTGTACGCAGTTTACAAGGTGGTGAAGAATTATTTCTCAGAAAAATAGTAGTTTTACCATGTTTACTCTTTCCTTTGAAAAGCTGCATTTAAGTAAGTGTCCATTGGAATCAACACTTTACAACACCATCAAAGATAATTAAGTTCAAGAATCACCATGGAACACTCTTTCTGAAATTACTGTGAAAAGCTTGGCCAGGCTGTCATTTCATTCTTTGAAATCTAACTGTGTCGCATGCCTTTTAATGCTGTCACCACCATTTCCTCATCTCCTTGAGCAAGCAATCATTTTAGGCCCCTTATTTTTCCAGGGAGCGAAGGGAAGTACACTACTGAGTAACTGATTCGGAGAAGAGAAAAATATTTGTCCTTGCTAACAGGCTTTACAACATCTATGTGTTTAATTAAAATAGGGCATATTTACAGAAAATACAATAACATGTGCAACTGCAAGTCTATGACCACAGATGTACAGAAATAACCAGGGAGTATAGCCTGCTCCAGGAATGTAAAATGAACAGTTCCTAGAGAGCACACATAATTGCACAAATGTAGCAGAAAGAAGAAATGAAGACACAGCAACAGACAGAGCTTGGCTAACTCACTGAATTAAAGCTTATCATCTCTGCACAAACTGCACTGATGGTTTAATCAGAGTCAGTAGCAATTTCAGCACCCACATTAACTACTTCAGGATTCATTCAACTACACAGAACCTATAATGAAAACACGAAGGATGAAACCTTGTCTCCACTGAAGTTCACAGAAATTCTTACGACTGATTTCAGTAAGGTTTTCCTTGCATCCATGTATTTTGGACATGATCATGCTGGATAAAATTTCTAAAAACCAAGTCACCAAAAGTCAAAGCTCTTTCAAACTTTTTATACAAATACGATGCTTGTACAGTTACCTCAGAGGGACATCTTCTAAAAGTTACCAAGTACCAACAGACAGAAGTCCTAGAAGATGCATGCAGACCTGTAAACTATTCAAAGAATTTTTATAGATTCCTTATACACATGCAAGGAGCCCTTTTAAAAACCAACTTGAAAGCATTGATAGCTTCCATTTACTTTCTAGCTCTCTAGACCACCCTGCTGCTCTCACTAGTACCACCTCCTTTTGAAGAGGACCTATTTCTTCTATTCCAAGTAATTTACATTAAGAGTTCCACATCCTGTAGTTCTGTCTCTTCATTCTATCTTTGACAGGTTGCAGCATCAGCTCCCTTCAGAATAACCATCCAAGAAACACTTAAATAGTGTGACATAGCAAACACACTGCATGTCTTTGCCAATTAAGTTGTTAAAATTTTAGTACACTTCATATTTTGGTTCTTCCTGGAACAGTAACTTTGTATAACTGAAATGTCATCTCTCTATTTTGTTTTTGCAGAGGAAAAACATAAGTATTCCCTGTCTGTATCTCCTAACTTCTTTTCCCATCAAACCACTAATACCTCTTATCACACTTAATGTTAGAGTAGTCTGTTGATATCATGGTTTTATCACAGTTTCTCAAAGCACAAAATCAAATTTTCTAATCAAATATTGCCCCGAAGTATCTATTACTGTTGCCTTATTTAAAAGCTGCTAGTGAGCCACATGCTTTTTTTCTGGTTTATGATCTTATTTAAATCTCCTTAATAATGCCCATGCTTATGTGAAATTCAAATTTCAGAGTACAAAAAGCTAAGCACAGAGGTTTGAACTCCACATTCCTGTCAGAAGGAATTACTAATTTTACAAAAGTTTAACAGCAGGGACCCTGGACAGTTATTAACAAGGATGACTCTGCCTCCTGCTTAGGGAACAACTCTACCCAATAAAGCATATGGGAAATCAGGACAGATAGAATTTCAGTAGAAGCCATCACTAGTTCTCTTGGAGAGGCATCAAACTGACTGCATGATTCATGTCACAAGAAAAGAAGATTGTATAAACTCTGAAAGTAAACTGAAGCACTGAGGAAGGACTTTACACACAAAGATTCAACTATTCCCATAAGCAGGAACTTCTGCAGTAGAGACTGTTCTCAAAGCAATCCTAAAAAGCCACATTCCAGCTGCAAGACTAGTGCCATAATGAGTTGTTATCTGATGCAAATGGAGAAAAGCTTCTTGGAGTTGACTTAAGGCATCAATTTCTCTTCATTTCCGTGCACCTAAGTCTGAAAATTGTATATTATATAAATTAGAATTCTTCCTTTATGATAGCTGTTATCTGAATTTATTCTACTGGTAATGCCAACCCTTACAATTGCAGTTCTGAATTGATTTTTCAGCATCACACGTAGTACAGCCAGCAAAGGCAATTAAATAGTGGGCTCCTCCACATCTTTTCCTAGAGTGGGTCTGAGTAGCTACTGAAGTCTGTCAGTTTGTCAGTCTGGAAGGGTGCTCCTTCAGCAATTAGAAGTGGTCAGTGTCCACCAGACAATGGAGAGAGTGCCTGAGCCTCACACATCTCTCAGCAGGCTGTTAATTGGTCATCAAGTGCTAACTAAACCTCTAAAACTAGTCAAGCTGTATTCTAATGTTTTGATGCTAAATTTAATTGTTCTTGTATGTTTCTGTCTCCAGTCAACTGCAAACCATCACTTCTATCTTTCTCACAATAACTGGGCTATCAGTGTTGACAAATACTTGGAGGACACCACTGGAGTTCAGCCTATCTTGAAATTTTCAGGATTATTGCATCATTTCTTCCTTCCTGTTATTAAGAAGTGCCAGAGATGGCACATCCCTCTGCCTCCAAATAAGAGATATGGTTACTATTTGGCAACATTAAACCAATTATTTGAAAACATCGCTTCAAAAATCTCAGGAAATATATATATAACCACTCCTATGTGTTTTAATATTAAAAATCATTGTAGTGCTGAAAAAGTACTACTCTCTTCTTGTAATCAAACTATTTGAATTTGGTTAAAAAAGTACTACTAATTTTAGACATTCAGAATTGCAAATATTTTATCAAACAAGAAATACTTCAAAGAAATTTCCATTAAAAATATCTTTTACAAGACAGTCCAATGTCTCCAGGGAATTTCCTCTTCAGAAAAAAAATAAATTAATAGCTTCCTTAATTAAAATATAACACAGTGAATAATCAATGGGTAAATTTAATTTTCTTTAAAGCACATTTTTTTACATTCCTTTTACTGTAAAAACAATGCTTTATTATATTATTCCATAACAAACATAATAGGAAAAAAGAAAAAGGAGAGTCAATGCCTAGTATGCATTTTAACAGTAGTTATGAAAAAAATCTGCACCTATATTGCTATACTTTAAGGAAGTAGACAAATTAAATCAAACAATCTGTGCACATAGCCCCTGCTAAGGTAAACTGGTACATATGAAAGAATAAACTGAATAAAGTGCCTGCAGTGGAAAGCAAAACTATATCCCCGCAGCAGAATGTCCCTCCTTTATTTTGATGTTACAGAGAAATGGGAGGGAAAAGCCTAAGATATGCTAAGATAAGGGAAAAGAACACAAAATATCAACCAAAACCAACCAATGCTTTCAGAAATCCCGCTAAGTTTAGTTACAAGGACTTGCACACGGAAATCAAAAGCAAACTGGCTCCCTTTGGTACCTGCATAAGGAAGCAATAGCTTGGTTGGTTAGTATTATTGCCAAAGTGAGATATCTGTTGTTAGAGGACCTGTACAACACCAGCACAACTCACAGACCTGTTTTGAAGATGCAAAAGAACACAGGTCTGCAGCTAGCCTTTTGCACAGGTGTAGGCTTCACCACTAGACTGCTGATGTAAAAATGAGTGGCTGTGAATAGAGTGAATGGTGTGCAAGCATTTTAGCATTACTTGTGAAAAGAAAATTCTAATTTCTCAGCTATTATTGGCTGCAAGTATTCCCTGATGTAATTATGGAGTAATAGCTGAGAACTTGATTGTAACCAACAGTTAGTAGTTTGTTGCTAACAAGGCAAACATGACAAACAATTTTGAAGCAATTATTGTCATTACAAGCCACACTCAATTGTTCAAGGCAAGCATAATAGAAAGTGACAGTTGTGCAGCTGGGAGGATGGTACGGGAAACAAGATTGTTCCCTGGTTGCAACAGACCACTCAGACTCTAACAGAGACTCTGCTTAATGCATAATTCATGTTTAATAATATTTTAGTCTCCAAAGCAAATTACAGTATAAGATAAGAAACAAACAGAGACATCAAAAAAAGAACACAAGTTACTATAAGATGGAATAAGACACATGGAAGTAACATGGAGCAGGGAGAAGACATTCAGCACATCCAACTCACAAGATGCTTGGAACTAGCAAATGAAAATGCAGTAACTCTACATATTAAAAGAGCCAGTTGTAAAATTAATTAATTTGCTATGCTTCAGGATGGATGCTCATGTCCAAATCCTGGTTTGGGTCCCTTGTATGATTAGGTAGGTCCAGCAGGAAGGAAGGAGTGCTCTCCATTGAGAAACACTGAGGCTTAATTTTTAACAAATTTGAGTTACATAGGAAGTCAAAGGAAGATTTTCATCTCTCATACAATAGAAGTGCTTCATATATCAGCTCAGTATTCTGATGACAAAGCAAACAGCAGCTGCCTCGTCAGCAGCCAGTCCATTAAAATACTTGATTTGCTGAAAATTTTACCCAGCTCTCCTTAACGATGTTAAGGGCTGAAAGTTTCTAATGCAGCTGCAGGGACATTTCAAGCTCTTGCGCAGGCTCAATACATTGTCAACGACACTGTAGCCCTATTCAAGTGTCATTACAGTGTCACTCACAGTGCCTTTTGCACCGATAAGGTATCATTTCTAAAGAAGCCATTAAAACACCACTGAAATTAGATTTCCACTACTCTCTGACTTTCTTGTTTTGTTTCACCATTTTCCTCCTTTCTTAAATCACAGAATCATAGAACGTTTCAGGTGGAAGGGACCTTAAAGATCACATAGTTCCAATCCCCCTGCCAATGGCAGGGACACCTTTCACCAGAATGCATTGGTTTATGCAAATAATAACATATCAAAACAAATCTGATGAGCTAAATCACCCTAGGTGTAGCTCCATTGAAGTAAAATAGCACTATGTGCCAGGTTCTCAGGTACACTTTGACTCTGCTTAGGTGAAGACGATACTGATTTTTGCAGACAGAGCAACATATTTTAACTAACTCCCTGTCTAAAGAAACCTCTGTGATTTTGACATCTGTGAGATAACACATAGACTTACTCAGAAACATATATGTGTGACCGTGCTGTCTTCTGCTTTATTCAGTAACAAAGCTGGTGTTTGCAAAAGGTGACAGATCGACAGCTGCAGAGAGAGGAGACCTTTGCTTACCCTCAGAGCAGATTGCTGAGCAGATGAAGAAGAGACCTTCCTTATTCTCTCTTGCCAGCTTGTCTCAGCCCTGGTCTTTGGGATGCAGTTGTTACCCTCACTCAGCTTCTGCTACCTATGTTTTGTTTCCCAGAATAGGAGAAAGATATAACCTGTTCATCCAGGTGGGCTTTCCTTCTCAAGGAAGTTGGAGTGAGATCACAAAAGACTGCATAAGGTGCTGTATTCCTAGTATTGCCTGGACATTACTGTATAGAATAATAGAATCATTAAGGTTGGCAAAAACATCAAAGATCATTGAATCTGTACTCCTTTTCCACTGCCATGAGATAGGCAGGTATCTTAGATCTCTTTCAGAAAACTGGCGTTTATTGTTTCACTCTTAGTCATAAGAAGTGAGATTATTGCCCAAAATGTTGTAAATTTCAGTGGCCTGAGCAAGACTGGAAGGTTTGAATATATCACAAAATTCAGTCATATCTCTTGGTCCTAGCTCAATTGTAATTTTAAATGAACTGCCGTTTTACCGAAACTATTACCTCACTATTAAGCAAAAATTACCTTTTTCTTTGGAGTAAAATGCTTCTTAAGTTTGTATGTCCAATGTCTTCTATAATGTATAAGCATAACAAGCAACTCTACTAGCATTAAAATTTTGCTAGTATAGATGTACAGATTGCAAATAAAATCAGTGAAGTCACAAAAAATCCCCCAAATGAAAAGGCTTTCTAAAAGTATATGAGATTGCATGTAGGAAAACTGACAGACTGCTTTTGAGTTTATTTTTAATGTTAATATTTTAATATTTAATATTTTAATAAGGCTTTATGACTTTGTGTGGTAATTTCACTCTATCCCATATACCACAGAAATGTCAGGTGCTTTGTTTTAAAGACTAAAGAAGTAAAGGTTTTAAGTAAAAGACACCTAAACTCTGCAAACAGTTCAATTAATCTTTAGTGAAGCTTTACGGAAGTCAAGTGGACTTAGGCCTCATACGAAACAAGCATATTTCTAAAACTTTTCAGTGCTTGAAATTAAAACCACAATACCTATTGATGTAAATTGATTTTTTAAATTAATGTAAAATAACATTTCCACTGAAAAGTCTTAATTACCAACAAAAAAGTTGCCATGGATTTAGTGCTGGGAATCATCTCATGTCAACTCTTTTACCGTTCACTTTACTCAAGATCAAGAGCAGGGCCAATAGGTAGGCAACAGAAGAGACAATTTACTCCACTATGCTGCTTCACCAATCGGTCTTCACTTTGGCCTGCAGTTTGTATTTGAACTCACATATCTTGCACTTAAATTGCTTTGAGAAAAAGAACAGTCACTGTTTTAAGACAGGGAGTCCAGGTTACAGTGGAATAAAGACAAAAGCAGAATGAAGTATGACAGTACAACCGCTTCAGAATGGGAAGATGGATTAAATACTTGGTTGGACTTAGTTCAGAGAGGTAAACCAACAGCAAGTCTCTAGCCTTGACAACTTAATCAGCTAATGTTACTTGTTTCAGGTGAAGCCATCGTGTAAAGATTATAGTTTCAATGCAGAAACCAGGTATTTAGATGACTGACTCCAGTACTTGTATCTGTCAAAAACACCAAATGAGCGAAAGGAATGGTTAATGTAAACAGCCAGGTTTCCTACATCTATATTGTATAAAAGCTGGCAATTTGAACATGTTGGGGAAAGAGAACTGGCATCATCCAAGTGACCACAAACTACTTGAAGGCATAATCCTCCATTTCATTACATTATTATTGTTCAATTTTCTATAAATTGAAAAAAAATACAACCAGGAAAAGCTTATTAGTAATCTCCACAGCTAAAGTGATAGCACAACCCCTGTTAAAGATTGAATCCTGACATATTTTGTCACAGCTAGCTGCTAAAAGCACAGTCTCCATATAGTGCCTGTGAGATGCAGTTCTGTATGAATATGTAACTATATTTTTCTAAAAGCTATATTGAAGAGAACACAGTCCTTCCACCTAAATCCAGACAGAGCACTGATATGTTTTAATGTACCTTAGTACAGTGAGAAATACAGAAAATAAATTAATCCTGTTTCTTTCACTGAGTTACAGTCAAGTAGTCTCATCCCTGATTTTTACTTGATAGCTCACATAGTGAAAAACAAAACAAAAAAAAGCAATGTAAAATTTATACTTAGCTCTTCTCACTTCTAGAGTTGTGCATGTTCTTAATTTCCTCTAACCAGAGTATCCCCCTACACATCTCTCATGAACCACCACTGCGCAGAAGCAAACACACACAGCTGTTCTGCACAGGGCTCCAGCTAACAGGCAAGGGCAACAAGAGTCCCAGGGTAGAAGCTCTTTCTGCTCCTCTGACAGATCTATCTAGATGCCAGTTTTCGGTAAAAAAAATCATTTTTTACAGGCTGAACCACTAACTTAAAAAAAAAAATACAAGCTCCTTTATTTCCAACTCAGTTTGCAATCCTTGCCTGCTGTCTGTAGTCTGAGATTAGGACATTTTAGGACACTGAGCTGTGGCATGTCTGGGAAAGCAAGAAAATAGGGGCAAGCAAGGAGAGAGGGTGCAAATTTGCAATTTGCAGCTCTATTATCCAGCTGGCTGCTACAGAAAACACCTCTGAGGCACTGCTAAGAAGAGAGCTGTAGCCCACTACTAGCTGGGGAATGGATCAATTACAAATTAGAGATGCTTTCGTTTTCTAACTCCCCAGGGAAGAGCAGCAGCCCTTTTCCAAATCCCTCCCCATCCTTATAGCAGCCCTTCAGGTGCTCAGGATGCTATTGTCAGCCATTCCTCAGCAGGCGTGACTCAAGGCCCTGTTATTTAAAAGTGTACAAAGGTTAATTTAAAGTGGAAACTGTTCTTAAAAGTGTACAAAGGTTATTTTAAAGTGGAAACTGTCCTTAGCAGTATTGTGGCAATTTTAGTACCACGGATACAATGCACCAACTCTCCCCACTTTTCATTTCTTCCTCAATTCCCTGTTCCCTTTCAACCTAATATTCATACAAGGAATATTATGAAGCCTCAGTCCATTTGCAGATCCCAGGACTTTTGTGCAGTACCAGCACCCACCTACTGTGAGCAAATATGCACCTTCCATCTCTGTGTCATCCTCCTCAGCATTTTTCTTACCTACCATGGCATTTCTGGGCAAAGAAGTCTATTGCTTTCAGCTGATACTGTAAGTTGCTCTCATACTTCCCTTTGTTCTATTTAAGTTTAAACAACCTAACCATGAGAAACAGGATGCAGTACAAATGAGCTCTCTAATGGAGTCCCAAAGACCAATGCCTGTTTAAAAAGGATGCAGGTATACCCTCAAGGGGCAAGGGTATGAAAGCATCTTATTCCTTTTACGTAGACAGTGTCAGCATTCTGATGCTCTGACAAACTGAACCAGAAGAGGAGCATCCATCTGTCCCTCAGTGGCATGGCCCAGCTCACTATTATGTTCCTCTAGGGTACATAGACTCTGTTTATATTCTAGTACCAAAACCAGTTGAAATCCTTGGGAAAAAAACAATGGGTGACCCAAAATATTCTCATGCTACCTCACATGGAAAGCGAGGTAAGTAAAGTGAAAAAACACATCACTTTTCGGTACACCAGATCTTCCACTAATCTACCCCAGGCAGTAGTTTTCCTAATGATTCCCATTAGCAAATCATTCTCCCAAAGAGGGCATGCTTGGGGCAGCAGAAGACCTGTGCTGTCCCATTCTACCCACAGACACCATTTCCAACTGTGTGCACAGGCAACCTTACACAACAGTAACTTTTCACCTGCCAGAATGCAGCAAACACATTTCAGATGAGCCAAATGCCAAGTGTCTTTATGGACTGAATGTGATGGCTGACATACAGAATGTTTGAGGGAAGGGAGTAAGAATCACTTTAGACACGCAGATTCATGCTTTGGTGATGATTTTGGGGGGTGTGTGCTATAATTTTGTATAAATTTGTAAAATTTTACAGTGCAGCCTTTGACAATAAAAGGAATTGTATGGCTAAGTTCATTTGAGTTCCCTTTTATTTTCCCACCTTTCTGTTCCCTCTTCCATCCCTCCATCCCTCATACTCATCTTTCTCTTCCGATCTTCTTTTTTCCTGCCCTCTCCTATCATTCTTCTTACGTCCCCCCTTCTCTAATGTCTTTCTGTTACTTCTTCAGCCTCTTCTCCCATATCTGAAACAAGAGTGTTGCTCTAACTAGCCACACTAGGTTTGCTACCTAACAACAGCTAGCAAAGGAAAATCATGAAGCCAGAAGAGAACTGCTATTTCAAATCCCTCTATCAGTAGATGCTTTAGCAGAAGATGAAGCAAAAAATTGGATTGCTTTAGGAAGGTGTGCAAGTACCATCTGGGAGGAAGAGAAGGAAAGCTGACAGATTTAAGGTCATTTTGTAAGATCACACTACCTGCAGTTCAAACACCACAGTGCATTTATTTCCCATACATTTCAAATAGCAAGTGACAGATTTGTGGCATTTTATCATTCATACTTATGTTCTAATATGATTAGATGCGGCACTTGCATCTGGTTGCAGCAGGTATTAAGACATGTATGACAGGCATTTCTTCACAGGTTACTGTACTGAGATACAGTTTTTATTTCAGACATACTCATCCACACAATTACTATTAGGAAACACTATATATATGAAACATTGACTATACAACCTCTACAGCACAGTATTGCACTGAAAGCCAGATACATAAAAATGCCACCTTCCTAAGTATCCCTGAAACCTCTAACTTAGCAATATTATTATATTAGCCCTGTGAAAAGTCAAACCTCAACAGGAACGTGAACTAGCTTTCCATACATCATGTGCATCAGAACTGCTCCTTTAGTGAACATAGGTTGACAGAAATTAAGGTAAAAGTCGTACAGATTTTGTGGTAGCTTGAGGACACACATACAAAAGGTAGCTGTGGTTAGAACCTGGCTTATCAAATTATCACAGACATCCTACTCCTTTATTTGTCCAGAAAGCAACCCAACAAAAGGTCCTACCCATGACCAGATCCTATCAGTCACTATGTACCACACTCATTCTCATCTAAATATCTCACCAACTAGCATCATGATGCACAAATTGCAAAGAATCCAGGCTAACTGTCAAATCCCATACATTTAGTGTTCTAGAGAAATATAAGAAACACTTCTAAACTGGCACATATGATCAGGAAATTACCAAGTAACAAGTACAGGATGTCAGTGTGTTGTTTCTAATACCAATAGAATAGACGTGCTCTTTGGGTGTTGTGGATTCACGTGTCATTCACGAGCCCATGACTACAGACTGCCACAGTCTGTAGTAGACAGGTTACTTGTGAGCTCCATAACAAAGGAAAAAGTTCATTCCAAACCAGGCTAATCTAACTGTTCTATAACAAGGGCTGAAATCAAAGACTACACAGCTATGTAACTTCTATGCAAAGTAAAACTTTCATCTCTGACTAAGAAACTAGCTTTGTGTTGTAACCAAGAAATAGTTAACATTCAAATTTACAATGCTGTTCACTCCTTTTTCTCTTACCCCTGTTTCATTACTGGAGTTTGTCATTTTCATCCTTTCTTCTGAATATCACATCCCAGTTCCTACCTCTCAAATATTATCTTCTGCCACACTACTCTCCCTCCTTTCAACCAGTAAAAACAACTTTCTCAGCTTTTTGGATTGCCTCAGAAAGGTTTGAGTTTCATTTCCTTTTATGTCTGTGTATGGTCACACACACACACATATGGTAAAATAATAGTACTTAATATATAATGGTTGAAGCACTCACCTGTTGCCTAAGCAACAAATAAATTAGACTGCAAAAAACCCAACTTCATCCTCTTCACGCTGAGATATAGGGAACATATATTTCAAATTACCTAATGAAACATCATGAAGAAAAGGACACAGCAGGTACTAAATGAAAGCACAGAGTGGGAAAAAAAGACAAGGCAATGCTGCATATTCCATAGGAAATGGGAGCCTTACCATCCTGCTGGCCCTGGAGATTCTGAGGACTTTGCATTCTCTCCTCCAGATTTGAGCTGAGGTCAGAGTTCACAGCTGACATCCTAGTTGAGTCACTCATATCAAACTCATCACTTTCTATAGAGCTTTCATCCTGCAAATGGAAAGATTCAGAGACATGTCAGAAAACATCATACACTCTTCACATTATCTGTGCAGTTCACTCTCCTTTCATTTGTTTCCCTCACACCTGGTGTGTAGTGTAATCATGCTAAATCTTTGTGTATATAAGCAAACAAGCAGAACACATAAAGAAGAGCAAGGAAAACACTGCATTATGATAATATGACAGATGCAGCTTGTTCAGCTATGAGGATACTCCATTACCCCATTCTCCTAACTGTTTCCACAGCATTTTTCAAAAAAGTACTGGTAACTAGAGACCACATAAGTCCTTGTTATTCAAATTAGATTGAGGAGACCTCTCTACATTCCCTTCCTGAATCCTTTGCTTTTCCAAGTGAGGTCGGTAGCACTGTGAATGACCACTGTCCTGGTTGTGGCTGGGATAGAGTTAATTTTCTTCTTAGTAGCTGGTACAGTGCTGTGTTTTGGATTAAGTGTGAGAATAATATTGATAACACACTGATGTTTTAGTTGTTGCTAAGCAGTTCTTACCCTAAGCCAAAGACTTTTCAGTGTCTCAAGCTCTGCCAGCAAGTAGGTGCACAAGAAGTCATGAGGGAGCATGGCCACGACAGCTGACCCAAACTGCCCAAAGGGATAGTCCATACCACAGAACATTGTGCCCAATGTATAAAGTGGGAGAAGTTGGCCAGAGGGGGCCAATTGCTGCTGGGAGGCTTGCTGGGCATCATTCAGTGGGTGGTAGGTAATTCTATTCGGCATCACGTGTGTTTCTTGGGTTTTATTCCTCCCTCCCTCTCTCCTTTTCATTACAATTAGTAGTAGCAGTAGGAGTAATAGCAGTAGTAGTAGTATATTTTACTTTGTTTAAATTATTAAACTGTTCTTAACCCATGGGTTTTTACTTCTTTCTGATTTTTCTCATCCATCCCACCAGAGCAGGGAGGGGAGTGAGTGAGTGCCTGCGTGGTACTTAGTTGCCAGCTGGGGTTAAACCATAACAACTACTCACATTAAAACATTTTCAAATGACAACTTGACCTAGTAAGAATCCAATATCAAACTCCCTTGACATGATTTCACCCTTACACTGTTATTCTGTTTAAAGAAGCATCTATGAAAATTATACAGCTTATAACAGTTCTGAGCATGGTCAAATGACAGTCAATGGCAAACCAAAGTAATATAATCACATGAGAATCACTGCAAATTTATTTTACATTATACATCTTTAATATGATTTATCCATCAAGTTTAATTATTTATGTCCCTAGCAGCTAACTAGGGATGATAACAAAGGGCAAAAAGTCAAAATCCTGATCATTGTCCCCATTTATAAAAGCAAAACAGTTTTGGACCTAGTCCAGAAAATGTTCAAACAGTTGTTTGACTTCAGTTGCTTCAGTCCCAATAAAGTTCATGTGTCCACTCATGGATTAAAAATTAAGCATCCGCAAGTCTTGCTCTGTAAATCACTGAGGCAATGTACAAACCTAAGGTGATATATTTTCAGAAACAACTTTGCTGAGATGGTTACTCCTGTTATGAAGAACAGTATTTTTAAGAACTTAGAGAAAAATATGTCAAATAATTTTGTATCCCCTGAAGATCGGTTTAAAATATTTCTCCAATTAATTTTTTTACATTTTTTTAACAAAATCAGAACTGACAGAATTCTGACTATTTTTCTGAGTTGTTCACCAGAACTGATGTAGAATAGCAGTCTTTAGAATATGATTTACTATGTACTTGTTATGAACTGGTTACTACAGATGTGAATATAGCTTTCTTCTTTCTGAGTGCTTAGCCCTTTAAGTTCCTCTCCTGAGTCTCAGCAATGTTTCCAGTTTGCATGGGCATTCTTCTTGTTTTCAGAAGGCAAGTTCCCTGCAGTCATGACTCACGTTAAATTGGGATGAAGCACTGCCAAGTGCCATTCGGGAGCAAGAGTAGGCCAACACACAAGGCAATGACGTTCTGCGCCGTCACACCAGGACAATGACAAATAATGAAACAAACATACCTTGTTCTCAAAGATTTGTAAAAAACTAAATGGAAGAGTGAGGACTTCTCTAGCAGGCACCTATCTGTCTTGCCTTACGTAAGGAAGGAGCACCCCAGTTACAGCAGCAGCAAACACCCAAACACCGCCCTCACAGAAGAACCGTGGTGCCTCCCGCCCCAGACAGACAGGGCCAGGGCACATGCAAGCTGGTTCTGAAGTTTACGGAAAATGAACACTGCTTGTTCGAAGAGCAATATAAGGAAACAAACGCCCCCAGACCTTCTGGAATGCTATGCCTCTATTAAAACACAGGGGTATTTCTCATTGAATCCTGCAGGAACCAGCAAGCAGCAGCTTACATTTTTCAGTTGTGAGGTCAGGCAATTTTCATGTGCTCCCAGAAAGGGAGCTCTGGTTGACTCTTGCACAGGTATAAAATGACACACGTAGGCAGATTCTGTTTGCCTCAGGCACTCGGCAGAATATCTCCACCTCACTTCCCAAACTGTGTATACATGTATCTGAATCTTCATGGACACACAGGCATGGGAAGAAAAGCTGGCATCCTTATACTAGCTGCAGCATGGCTCTAAATTCCCACACAGTGATGAATTCTCCTTTTAGATGAAGCCTGTTTCCCTTTCATGGATGGCCTCAGCTTAAAAATGTTGAATCAAGAATGAGAAAATTAGGAGGCTTTCAGTCATTGTGCTAGCTAGTTGTGGGATCCAAGTTTAATCCTGTCTCAATTCCACCCCCTCCACAAGAATACAGATATGATAGATGAAACCTTGGAAACAGAGCTTTCCTACAAATTCAAGAATGTTTTTTAAGTACATGAAATAGTTTGAACCAGAAATCCTGCTGCTTTGCTACAATATTTTCACTGTCATTTTGTTCTCAGGACAACAAATGTATGGCCCAGGGAAAAAAGCAAATCTTGGCAAAACTCTGCTTTAAGAAAAGACATAAGGATTGTCCTGAGAATTTTCTTGTGCCCACTCTGCCCTGGAAAAGACACTATTACTAAAACCTATAAAAAATTACTTTCATAAATCCAGTACCACAGGCATTTCATACACAGTAACAACAGAGCTGCTAAACTGAGCTGGTCAGAGGAATAACAAGCAATGGTACTTCCTACTGCCTCCATATCATTGCCTCTGGTTTGTCTAGATGAAAAGCTGGTTTCAGTCATCAGATCAGAAAGACTACACCAAAACATTCAGGCTATAGAAGCACTGTGGCAGGTGGCCCTGATGCAGCATGAGCATTTGACCTTGTTGTGGAAGTAGCAATTCTCAAAGGGAAGAAGTGGAAAAATCAAGGAGTCATTTAAGTCCTAACTCTGCTGCAGGAATAAAGCTTCTTCTCTCCTGCTACTTGAAACCCTGCTGCCAGATCCTGGAAAAGGGGCAGCACGTAATGTGGGACTCAATAGGAGGGAAAGACGACCAGGATGTATTTGTGCACAAAGAACTTTGAGTTGGGAATCTCTCCCTACACACTCTCCATCTGAAAAACAAAAAGGCAAAAGCAAAAAAAGGATCTTGATATTCTAGAAGAGTGATGAAATCCCCATTCTATGGACTGTTGAATGATTCATGAAATCTCCACCAATAGTCCATACATACTTATTAGGAAAACAAATCTGGCTGATTCTGCAGAAGTTGGGAGTCAATCAGCGTCTTGACATAATTCAGCCGCTAAGTTTGATTTTGAAGGTTTTCTTTATTTAAAAATATAGTCAGGCAGAAAGACAAAGAATGTAGAACTGCTTTTTGGTTGGCACATATCTGAGCTTCTATTTGGCAGCTCAAATGGTAAATGAACAAATTTTTAGCAAAATGAGGTTACTACAAATAATTCAATAGGTGCCATTCATTTGATAAAGCACTTCTTAAGATGTGGAAAAAATCTGAATAAATCAGAAAGAAAATTATTTTTGAGAAGAAATAAATATAATTCAACCTCAATTCTCTCTGAAGAAGCTTGATTCTCCATCTACTTCTCTTCCATCTTTTTTTTCTCTTTTTATTCAAAATTTCAAAAGCAACCCCTATTCTTACTTATTAAGGTTTCTGCCATAAAGATTTTAACAGAAAACCAAACTTTAAAGATTTCCGGTTTTACCTCATCTTGTTGTGAATTTAGTAGCTGGAGCTTCATGTGTTTCATATAAGCCATAGTAATGGGCATGTTGTAATCAATCATACTGGTCACCAAAGTTGGAGGTTTTCCATTATCTGCAACAAAAATAGTTATTATGCATTATATGTTAATTGTGGAGGCTATGTCAGCCTACTCTGCAGTCAAAGTCAGACTGTTATGTCATTTAGTTCTAACTTTGGTGTTTTCAATCCCTTTTTAGGCTGTACAGATGGAAGTCTCCCAAAGTAAAAGCAAAAACAAGTTCAAACCCTGAAAAGTGATGTGTTCTTCTACCCCAAGTGACTCCAGTACATATGCCCTATCTATTCCTTACGCTTACGCCCCAATATAAACATTTCTATAGCAAAATAAATTGTTTCCTCCAGATAAAATCATCTTTCTATCAAGGGTGCATATGGTATTACACTCCATCCTTAAGTGAAAGCAGAAGATTCACTACCTTCCAATTTAAGTAAATGAGATGATCTGACTTATTGAACTGTTCCAGTCTACCAAATTTTTATGAACCCTCACTTAAGCTAGGAAAATATAAGTGGGTATTAGAAATAAAATTACTTTACATCCCACTATTTGACACTAAAACTACCTTTATGATCCGCTCCATCTGGATTTAAATGCATTCTTTTCTGGCACTCTGAGCAGCTCATTAGAAATCGTGTCACCGCTTCTCTCGGTAGGAAGGCATAGGTCTCTGAAATCTGAAATGAATAACAAAATATAGGTGTTATTATATAAGCTGATTGAACATGATTTAACAGAACTGATCATCATATTTCCAAATAAGGCATATTATCTTTTAATGCCAGGAAGCACAATGAAAGCATGTTCTGCATACTATGTAGGATTTCAAGAAACATCTATCCAATCTGCCTATTTATCATCTAATGGCTCCTAACAGTTGGTACTGAACAAAATTCCACTTATATCAAAAGGGGGGTTGTTTTGTTTACAGTTCTTTTCGAATTCCTTTCAGCAAAAAGATTCATACATAACAGCCACCCTACTGTGGAATGTTCTAAAAAAAAGTTGAAAAGAGACCTCTTTTTTTATAACCAATGTCAAAAGAAGAAAGTGCTTGGTTTCTGTGCTCTATATATTTTTGTTGTAACAATACGTAGACAGATATAGGACTCAGCAATGACAGTTTCCTTACTATTTTAACTTTGTATTTAAATGTTTTGTGAAAATATTTTTGGAAAGCTTGTGATTTTATACTATGGAGTAAATATGCTATTTTTACTAACAGTTACAGAATTTGGGAATCAATTGATTTTAAATACTCTGTTTTACCTGGAGATACCTTGAAAAAACAGATTTTAGTTGTTTACTGGTTCAACATTATCATTCTTTCCAATCACATACTCACAAGGAGGCATCAGAGGGATTATTTTTCTTTTTTGAAAGGGGAGAGGAGGAAGCAGTTGTTGCTGGTTTTAAAGATTGCATTCCCCCCACCCCCAGGGATACATATATCTTTATAGATATCTTGCCTTGCTGAGGAGGACCTGGAGGTTGGTGCCAAGCTGAAAATGAGCTAACAGCATACTCTCTGATCATAGATAAACTACATTTCACACTGGCTATGTTAAGTGTATGGCCAGCAGATCAAAAAAAGTTATTGTCCCTCTCTACTCAGTGCTGGTAAGAAAGCAGCTGGAATCATGTGCCCAGGTTTCCCCTCACACTTCACAGTTCCCCTCCACACCTCAAGAAGCAGGAAAGGGCTCTGCAGCACACCACCACAGCAGCTGGAACCTAAAGGAAACCTTGAAAGAAAGGCTGAGGGATGTGCATTTGTTTCATGTAGGTTATGAGGCCAAGAAAGATCTAATCATAGCCCACCACTGCCTGAATGGGAGTTAAAAAACTGTAGAGAAAAACTCTTCAGAGTGTAAAACCACAAACAACAGCAACAACTGTGGCTCGAGACATTCAAACCAGATATCAACAGAAAATTCTATACTCTAGAGCACTGGAACAGCTTTACCAGATGGGTTAAATTGGATGAAAACATTTAAACTTTGATGTTTTCAACTCAGTAAAAGACAAAGCCATGGCTTTTCTGTGATTCATTATATATGTTGATGTACATACACTGAACAGTGCAAGTGTTGTAAGGAATCTCGAGCCTTTCTTTTCCCAACTAAGGTGGTTATCTTGCCATGGAGATAATCCTTAAAGAAAGACAAAGTCCCATCAAGAGAGATTAAGAGAGTCAGTTGATAATCTGCTTGTACTCCCTTACTGTTAAACCTACAGCAGGATTTGATTTCCTATCAAGCACTAGGCTGATGCAAGTCTGTAGGAAGTACAGGAGGATGGAGATGGGATGTATGAAACTGCGGCTACAGAAAAGACCGGATAACTTTCTTTAACTGGATGTAAATGGGATTACATACTGTCCAAATCACTCCTGCCCCTCACAAGGATACTAAACGGAGGAAGAATGGTCCATTTTAACTCTCTTACACTCTTCCACTCTGCTTGTCACCTACTTAACCTGTGTTGAAACTTAGGTTTCCTAAAACTCTATGGGCCAAATTTATCAGTTGACAGTATTTTGAAAAATAGGCACAGTTTAAATTAGCATATGTTGATATGACATGTGTCATGGCAATACATGGAAATGGTGCGCTATAAAATTGGAATGCAAATTATACCATCATGTTTATAATATTACTGTTTAGGCTGTTTATTTTTATCATTTTTTATATATCAGAAATCTTATTTTGGGAGGGAGAAGGGGATTAGTATAAAAGCAAAAATTGTTCTGTGATTATAACTGGCAAAGATATTTTTTGGGCCTGAAACAAATAAAATTACAGCATTAAATGAAGCCACTTTTGAATGGGAGATCCTACTAAAAATGTATTTTCAGATTTTTTTCCCTGTTTTTTATGCCATAGAATAGATGCTTATTTACCTTTCTAAATATGAAAACACTCCTTTATGGAATCTAAAAAAAAGAACTTAAAATCAGATGAAATTTAGCATTAAGAAAATTGGTAAGTGCACATACACAACAACCTCTCTCTTACAACATTTAACACGTTTAGCACTATATTGAAATTAATAGAGCCTACCCATGGATTCATTAGTTGCCTGAATTTGATAGGAATGCTCCATTTATTATAATCAAACATCTCTGTCAAAATTCCAGTTCTGCTCAAACAAAATGAAAATCTTCCATGGAAACCAAGCGAGCTAAGGCCCAGATTTGATAGGTATGCTCCACTGACTATAAGGGAACCAGGTTTTATAACTAAATTTGTCCACAGAGCAGATGCTAGTGTCTCCAACCTCCCACTGCAACACAGTTTTAAGGATGCCCTTCCCTAAATAACATCAGATTTCATC
The DNA here is from genome assembly GCF_001604755.1 of Lepidothrix coronata. NCBI lineage: Eukaryota > Metazoa > Chordata > Aves > Passeriformes > Pipridae > Lepidothrix > Lepidothrix coronata. The sequence goes on along the minus strand of NW_016690186.1, from coordinate 4,226,437 downwards.
AACTTTCTCCCCTGTTTACTTTGTAATTTAAATCAATCACTTACATTCCGAGACTTCAGCTTGTATAAACTGGCATAACACAATAGGAATGATATTAAAATAGATACATAGGGGATATAACCCACAGCTTTCCTTAAGCCATCTTGCCTGAATATACAGGGGAAAAAAGCTCTCCAATTTTCAATGCCAGAAAGCTTACAAAAGCTTACCTTACCCCCTTGCAAATTCACGTCCTCAACAGTGCAGACTCTTTTTTGCCTTTCTCATTACAGAACAAGATGCAAATAGCCACTTGCTCCCTCTGGCCATGCTCTGAACCAGCCGTAGTCAGGAGGCTCTCTAACCGAAGTAGCACAAGATTGAAGATAAAATCCTATATATCACCTCTCAGCAGAGTTTACCAGCTTGTGCACAAGACTGGACAGATGCAGTTCAAGGAGCCAGTTTGCAAGTGTGTATTTCAGAGCACAACCTGGAGGCCTATGACACTTTTTAAGTAACTATACCAAAATACTTTAGTGGTCTGACCTCATCAGGAAAAATTGTTTCTGTCCTCTGTTCTATCTGAAAGAATGCACTAATGACTCAGTCCTTACTGATGCTGTATACTCTCACTGCCTTCATCAACCCTGCTTCTAGCTGTCTTCTCAAGGCTCTTAGCTACACAAAATATATAGCCAGACCATCTTATTATAAGTATACTTTTTTCAAATACAAAGCTCTAGAAGTATCCTTATAGGATTCCTTATTCTTACTGGTGCTTTTACTGCACATTAGTACATCTTCTGCTGCTTGTAGAGATGTGTTATCTTGTAACTGGATGTATTCTGTATCACAAAATAAGCAGATTCTAGCAGGTTGATATTTAGGTATTGTGCACTAGGAACAGCTCTTACAGCTTTTTACATTGTAAAGGGAAAAATATATTAAGAAACTATGCCTTTGGAGTATTAAGCAAAGACTGCAAAAATAATACAGGGTTTCTTTTAGCCTTGGAAATTACAAGATAAGAAGCAAACATTTCATAACAATACAGTCCATGCACACCTTCATTTATTTTATTTTAACTCTGAACCGAGAGGAAAATAAAGGGAGGTGATTTCAGAGTCAAAACTTTTATGACCTTATTTCACCATTCCCAAGAAGTCTATGATATAGATTTTGACATGTGTGAACCCATCCAAAACATCACCCAGCAATGAAGGCCTTTCTAGATCTGTTTACTGGATCCCATGAAGAGCACAACAAGGCAAGTAATCCACTACCTGAGCATGTAATCTGACTTACATTGGAGCTAAGCAATGTATGCCCTAATTGTCTATGGGAAGCCTATTGCATTCCTACTGCATCACTGCAGGCAGAGAAAATGGGTAAATCTCCTTTATGCTCTCCAATATTCAGATGATTTAAGTGCAGGATGTTGTGATGATGTAGATTTCAGAGCTACATTTATTTTTTGGAACGTTAACAAGTCCTAAACTGAAAGGCAGATTTTAGGACACATATGGCAGAACAGGAAAGACAAGTGTGAGGAGAGGGAGTGAAATTTTGCAAGTGAACCTATTAACCCCTGAAGAATTAACATGGAGAATGCATGTGTAGTCTGGAAAGATGTGTCAGAATAGAGACTTTGTGTATGTGTTTGTATTTTTTTAATTAAGGAGGGTAAGGGGGAAAAGATGATCTAAAGAAGACTTCCAAGAGGAAAGAAAGAGAGAGAGACGATAGAGAGTGAAGATGGTAATCTGTCCTGGGCCCACAGCCATTAAGCCAGGTGGCAGAAATTGGTTTCTTGATGACAGGAGGGTGAGCCAGCCAAGGAAAGTCCTCTCCTTTCCTCAGCAAGAGGTCAGAATAGAAGACTGACATAGAAAAGCAGATATATTACCTCTGGGAGTTTTATCAAGAGCTCACTACCCTGCTATACTGGGGAAAATGTTGTTCCTTCATGTGCTAAACTTGCTCTTCACAGCTCCCTTCCCTTCCCTCCCCATATAGCAAAAGTCATTTTCTGTGAGGGAAACGATGGGAAATGCCTGCTAATGGGACAACTGCCAGGACACTCAACACTTGCCCTTTGTACAGAAGCAAGAACAACCCACAGAGTAGAAGTGCACAAGGCTTGTTTCATCACACACACAAGAACGGCAGGGGTGAAAGAATTTAAGCATGTTTAGGCCCTGCACAAACCTCAAGTTCTTCCCATTCTCCAAGGACAAGGTCTGCCCTATACAGAAACCAGCCAGGCTCCAAACCTGCTTTAACCCTGTTTGATCAGGAAGGAGATGATAATTTTTTACAGTGCAACCTGTCAAAACATTCTTCCCCAAGGAAAACACACCCACTGTGATGCTCAAAGGGGACTCACAAGCTCATTCTGTTTTGGGAGGGAAAAAGAGTGACCCCATGTTTCACAATGTGAAGGTTTTCCTTAGGGTGACAGGAAAGAGGGAAGCTACTCAAAAGCTTGATCCCAAATCAAGAAACGTTTATTACCACAACAGCTGGATGAAGTACAGGACCCCAGATATTGCCCCACATCCAAAAAAACTCCTATTGTGCCTCAGATGTTACACATTTATGTAATATCTATCTGATGAGAGTCTTGCCTCAAGCTACTTTCCCTTGACACATCAATATCTTCCCCATGTTTTACAAGCCTGCTTCTCTACCAGTTCAGCAGCCCGGTAGCTTTTTTCATTCATGAGTTGGGAGTCTTATAAACTGACCCATTTCTCCTGCTCAGACATCATAGCCCTCACTCACAATTCAAGTTCACAGCTGTAACGTTTCAAGGCTTTGCACAGTGACTACTCAGGCTCAACAGGCAGATATTAGATCATTCTTCACAGGTAAAAAGTAGAATACGTACATAGAATTTAAGGTGCTTAAGGTAGCTATGAGACTTTCACAAACAGTTCTCAGCTAGATGATGCACTTAGTTGTGGGAAAATGTGTCCAGATATAACACAGAAAGGTGAGGCACCTACTCAATTGTTTAAATGAATGAAAATCTAAAACCTTTTTTAAGAATATTAAAAAAAAGTAAGGAAAATAAAATCTGCTCTGAAATATAGGACTTGATCACTAAATCCGGCCTAACTGTACCCATACCTCAGCCTGAGTGGTAGCATAGACATTTTACATCTTCAGTCTCATCACAGACCATTGGTGTTTCTTGAAAAATGTAATAAGGCAATTTTTTTTCCTGGTTTGCACTGAATCACAGAGTTCTCCTGACAGCTTGAGCCTGTTGCATTATGCTGCTACTGTAGCCACAACTTTTCCCACTTACTCCCACCTCTGATATACCCCTTAGCACTCATGTTTAAACTGTAGACATAGCTGAAAAGTTTAAATCAAGAAATGTAGCTCTACAAAGGCACAGAAAGTCTGCTATGCACTTGTTGCATGTCTTTCCTAATACAACCAGTTGGATTGTTTTCCTTATCACTTCTGCCCTGTGCGTCCCCGTCCCCACTTTGATGCCATGGTTCTCCTTTCAGGGCGGGATGCCTATACAAAAATAACTCCCTTAGAACAGAAAGTGAAAAATACTATCCAAAGCAATGCAGTTCCTCTTGGACACTGAGCTGTAGCAGCAACTGCTAGCAGAGATAGCCCTATGAGAATCCTTGGTACTTTCTCCTGACCACATTCCCTGCATCAGCACATTTCACCCCACCTCCTATGGAGCCTGGCAGAGGACCCAGGGGGGAAATGCACGACAAGCAGTGACCTGTTTGGGCACTTCTGCTTTCCTTGGCCCAAGGAACATGCTCTTTTCACCTTCCGCATCTTCCTAGTCACCTGTGCCCCTGCTGAGCAATTGCCTTGGCCAGGCCTTGTGTCACATATCCTGCCTTTGTGAGGGAATTATCTGCCAGATCAAGGCCCTCAGTGTTTTCCGTGTTTGTAAACTTCCCTGGGAACCAGGAAAATAGCTGAGATTATAAGCATCATATTAATTATTCCTTCAGTCTGGCAAACTCCAGATATGATTTAAAGTTCTTAGTTTCGTTTCACACATATAAGTCATGCCTGGTTTTTTGCTGGTGTAGACCTACCTACAGTTATGCTGGCAAGGAACACAGCCCATCAATCTTACCTTGTATACACATGAACTGAGCACAAAACCTACCAGTTAAATAGGACACTCGCTCTCTTTTGCATATTTTCAAAGTTACTCTCCCACATCATATACACAGACTTTGTACAATTCCCTTATGATGTTTTAGTGCGCTAAAGAAGAGAATGGGACTTTATTCTAAACTTAAATATTGAAGAACAGATACTTCTTTAATTTATCTATAGGGTTTGTGACAAAAATCCCAAAGTTTGATCTTGGTACATTGCTGCTCCAATTAAAACAGAAGGGCTCCCTTTCTAATACACTGCTGTTTTAGAGGTACAAACTACCCTACCCTATTTATCTTCCTGCACAGCTCTCCCATAGGAAGTCCCACACAAATCAATCAGTTGTAAAAGTGCCATTCATTTCCACACAGTTAACACAAACAAGGCAGTGCAGTTACAGATTCACTAATTGCATTTGTAAGCTGTTCTGAACACACTTTCAGAGACACATACTGATGTATATGAGCACTCCAGCACCCAGGGTGACTATCAAAAATTAAAAAGGCTCTAGTTATTCCTAGTTTGTTACTCTATATAAATGCAAACAATTGTTAATTAAGTCACCTTTGATAATTTCATTACCCTTCCAATCTTACTTGAATGTTATTAAAAATTTTGAGTGCAGGAGGTTCACTACTGAAAATAGAGGCTCACACATATATAAGCAAATTATGCACTTGAAATCAATACACTGCAATTCTTAGGGCTGTGCCATTAACTTTTCAGAAATACTCAGATACTGAAAATCCATGACAATATTTATGAACTTCAGAATTTAGCAATTTTGTACCAAATTTGTGGTGGTTTTCTCTCCAAAATTTCTTTGTTAAAATGTTTTGGTTGTCCAGTCAGAGAACAGAAGCAATATGACCATCACATGCCAGAAGTTATGACTAACAAATAGTAGTTGCAGCATACAGTTTGTCAACCATCTCTCCTGTAAAAATTCTTCACTCAAACTATTTGGTGAATACTCATGCGTGATAAATACATGCAGAGATCTCAAGGATGATTAACTTTTGACATGTGAATAAAAAAACAAGACTAAATTACTCTTGTTCCAAATTCACTTAATAAAATTAAACACCACCAAAGTACTTCAGTTTGATTTATAAAGCTTTTAGACTGTAACGTTTTGTAAGACAGTAATCTGAGATATTACCTTTTTCCTCCTTACAGTGCCACAGAGAAGGTAGATACTACGTGGCTTCCTGGAACAGACTGGCACTACAGCTCTTAATTTTTAGTAAAGGCATTTTAATGGACAGGTCCAATAAAAGGAGCATGCATTTCTCCAGATGATCTGGTAGAGTTTGAGGTCTGTTGACTTAATCTAATTCTTACATCAGGATAGAGAGCAAGAATTGAAATTAGTTTCTTCTGGAGTCTTCTTTACATTTTTTTAAATCTATGGAAGTCTTTCAAAATTATATATGTGAATCCCATCACTGGAAAATATGACTCAATGCCCTTAATAAACTAACACACAATGAAATGAATGCACAAATATTGCAGACTTCAATAATGACACAAACTTATATTTGGGCATCCTTAACAATGCACAGGTTCACATCTCAATTGCAATAAAATTGGCATTCAATGAAACTACTGAATCTGCACAAATAGTTCTCACCAAAGTTACACTAGTTGTCTTTCATGCTGTTCACAATAAACAAATTTCTTATCTGACCTGCAATCATAGGATTCTTACAGTAGTAAATATTACACTTGGCATGTATTTGTAGGATGATGACTTGAAGTATTGTATTTCTGGTTGGCAGCATTCCTTACATTTGTATATTATTCTACAAAGTTTGTGACCTATACCTTTGAGCAGATTACTGAAGTAAAACAAAATAGGAAGAGAAAGGCAAATGGAAAATATTACTTTTCTAATGCTTTCTAAAAGAGAAGAGCAAGTATCAAAATGGCTGAGGTGCCAAATGAAAATTAATTTAGACAGTTTGTGTTTGTTCACCCTGAAATAACACTCCAAGCCTTACAAAAGCACATCCAGATGAAAGATGTTTTCATATATCTATCTTAAGGTCAATACCACTGGGAAAAAATCATAAGAAATTTTGCCGAGAGCTTATCCCACAACAAACCATCTGAAATAGCCTATAAATAAAACATCTGTGAAGGGATTCAAAAATACATAGAAAAGACTGTTATATAGGTGAAAAGGAATAGTAATGGAAGAACAGCTATTTCTTACAGCTAAAATTTAATCACAAACCTGGAGTTCTCCCACATTTTGGTGACCCCTGATGAAAAACAGCTGACATAACTGCAGGTTGCTTTTAAGATGAAGAACACTGTGTTCAGGGTGACAGGCCACCTCAGGATCCTGTGCACAGCCCCCTGCCAGCCTTGTCCCGCTGGGACCGTAGGGAGAGGTACCTCAGATGCCTTGCACCCTGGCCAGGGCTGTGTGATGGGCTGGGGGCCCCTGCCCTGCTACTCTGGGTAGCCCCTCCTGCTTCAGCAACTGGAAACAGCCGGGCAGGTGCATCAAGATCAGCCTCTGAGTGTTCCTGGCGCTATCACAGCCCTGCCCGTGGAAGGCTGGCTATCCAAGTCCAGGCAAGAACACACGTTTTAAGCACCTTGCAAGAGTGTAGCAAATGTTTCATCAGTTCTCCATAAGAAAATAAAGTGTTATATTTGTGTCACTAACACAAAAGCTATTTATAGCTATTTTAAGGTAGTGACTGAACTGATTAGGTTAAGCAACAACATGCAATTAAAAATCTTAGAAACAATAATTTTTCTCTATTCAGTCAGTTTATACAGGTGTGACAGCTGCCCTCTCAATACTTCCCTTATTATACCTAGTAGCTTTCCAGCCCTTTGAATTTAGAACATTTACAAGTTTTCATACCATTAAACCGTTAGTTATACTTAGTCTGCAGCTGTAAACTATAAGGCAACTTCATTCATATGCTGAAATAGAGCAACTCATTTAGACAAGTTGTGGCAATACCTTCTAAGTCTTCTTTCACACTTCATCCTTTTAACAACAATTAATTAAGACAGAGTTATTAGAGAAATTGCCAAACCATTACAAAAATAATAAATTCTTTTCTTGTACCAATGAGAGAATCTCTATTTAAATCAATGGATCTGGCCCTTGTTACACAGAAAATGTGATTTCTAAACTATATGTTTTCATGCATTACTGAAAGATGTCTGAAATCAATTTGAGGGTGAGGGTTGCAGTACTAATAAAGTTGGAAAAAACCCCAAAATCACAAATCTCATGACATGTGACTAAGCCCAAATAATTCACATTCTTAGAGACTCATGTCCACTTTTAGTTGTTTTTTTACTTACTGCTTTATACGTTCTCTTTTGTCCAGCATGTTTTCTGATTTGTTCTCCATTAGGCCCAGTCTCAACATGCATGGAATAGATAATGTCAAAGAAATCTTCTACAACGGCCACCCGCCGTAAAGATAGCTTCTCGTCTACACCTACTCCATCCTGAAATGAAAAAAGAAAGAGAACAGAAAAAGTAAGGGAGACAAGATGAATAGATAAATTATGATAATTATGGAACACATTCATCTTTTTTAGCAGGGAGTTTAAGGCCCTTCCATTGAGACTGGGAGCTCACCCACCCTGCAAATGACCGACAGAGTATTGTAGGAAAGCCACGTGACCAGAAGGATCACATGGACCCTTGCAAGTAGTCCCTTTAGCCAAGCCAAGGCATTTAGCCTCTTCCACTCTAGTTTTAAAAAACAAAACAAAAAGTATCTGTGCTTCTTTCTCCAAATGCACAAACAAGATTCAAAGGCAGAAGCAATCCCAAACACATGGCACAAAAATGCATTATGTGGTTGTTAGTAAGGATGCAAGAGTCCTTTTATCCTCTCATTCCTTTCCCGGTAAATCTGTGCCTAGAATTTCATAAAGATATTTAATAAAAGGTTTTAATTCACAGAGCTGACTGTAATTATAAGTATAAAGGAAGTTGTCACAAACAATTTAACCTTGCAAAAATTGCTTGAAGACATACTACATGAAGACATATCACACCATGAGGAAAAGAAAGGGATGTTTTTAAAATTTGATACTTTGCACACAGATGTCCAGTTGGAAGAACTGACAGAAAAGTGAGGACACCTACCATCTGATTTTTAAAAGTCATAGTGCTACAGTAGCTAAAGACTTCTAAACAGAAACACTCTCCAATGTCTCTCAAATTAATCAGTGCAGTTCAGTTCCCACCTCTTTAATAGGACCTTCCATACGAGGTTTTATTTGTTTTACAGCTGCCCATGGACTCAGTTCTAAAGAAGGGGCAGGAACTGGGACTCTTGTTTTTCCAGAACAGACATCTATCAAGCAGGCTGCATTTTATTACGCAACATCAGTATATGAAGAATAAAATAAGAATGGCCAATTCACCTGTACTCCAACAGTGTACTTGAATTTAGATCTCTGGAAGCAGCAGTGTAACCTAACCTTTACTGTGTATTTTAAGCAATAAGGGTGCTCCAAGCTTAATATATTTGATAATACCATTACTGATGCTGTAATTCATGCCACAACAAAACTGATTTACATGGACACTTTTGTGACAAAACACATGTAATTATTGCTACAGTGACCAAATAAAGACAAAATATGAGAAATGAAAAAGTAATAACCATGTATGACTCCCAGTTGCTGTCCCTTTCTCATAATTTCTTGCTAACTCATTCCACTAAGTTTGCTGGATGTGGAAAAACAGGGTTCATTTTTCTCACTGCTCCTATTTTTATTCCACCCTTAATTACTTTAATTCTTCATATATTTCAAGGAAAGAACCCAAATAATCCCAATGGCTCCAAAGAACCCCCTAGGGTGACACAGAGGAGCTCTGACGTGTTCCTAATAGCAATGGAGAAAATGCCAGTCATTTTATAGCATAACTTTCTAAATGTGTATTACTCCAAATGACAGAGGGTTAGGAGGTGTTGATATACTACCAGTCAGACAGGTTTTATCCTGTCCTGCTCCACTATGTCCAACCTTCTTCAAAGAGGTTCCTGCCCAAAGCTACTGGTATCTTCCATCTGCACAGCAAGTTTTGCTCTTTATCCACAGGAGACAGCTGGACCAGGGCAGAACTCCAGCACACATGTAATGAAAGGGCTGTCACAGCCCTGATAGAAATGACTGTGTTGAGGATTCAGGGTGGAGGAAGATGAGGAATTCACAGTGCAGTTCCACCACACGTTAAAGCCTCAGAGAGATCATCTGGGAACAGCTGATCTGAGAAAGCAGCAAAGCTCCCAACCCATGATTAGTCTCTAAAATTTCACCAACCACCAGCTCAAAAACTTTGTGGCATTGTGACAAGTTTTGGTACAACCATCATTAAGAGTTTGCTTGGCACTACCTACCACCATTGCCTATCATTTAAAAAAAAAAATTTGCTTTAGAGATGGGGACAACATAAAATCCAGATCTTCACATCTTTAGAGGAATTCACACGTGAGCACTGTAGGGGGGCCCATCTTCAATCATTATTTTCTCACCACCCAAACAGCACAGTGGGATCCCTAATAATTTCAAACACTTTTAGTATGACGACAGTGTTATCTCACACCGCTCTCCAAACACTCAGAAGTTTATAGTGTTGATTAACTGATAAAGATTTAATCTGTTTATTACTAATGAGTTTTGTTTTATGAAATTTCCTATGAGGGAGCTCTCTTTTTTAATTAAAGAGAAAGGTATTACAACGATATTAATTTAAAACCTGAGAAGTCACCTCAGCAGAGCTGACACAGGCAAACATTACAAATACATTCAAAGAAGAAACTCGAAAATGAAACTCATTTGCTGCTTTTGGTGGCCATACTGTGCAGTGCTCTTTGGTCCTCCTACCTCCCTCCCCAAACATGAACACCCAAAGCATGATGTGGGGGTTCTCTTGAAGCTGCATTTCTTCATGCAGCTGAATAAAACAGTAAGCATTGCTATTACTTCTAAAAATGCACAGAAGTAAAATCTGCACAAACTCATGACTCCTAACTGAAGTGTCAGAAAATGAATACAAATTTTCCAAACTTTATCAGTCAAAAAGGGTAGGAAAGAAATGGTTTACATGGAGTGGAAACTGCTTCGAGGAAAAACAGAACTATTATTCATCATCTACACCTATAATTTCACCATAACTTTATCTGGTGGGGCCTGGACATGATTAGGTTGGGCTTCATTCTGTTTGGTGCTGCATAAGGCAATAAGGTAGACCTTGTTTCAGAATTCCTGCAGTGCTGCAGAAGGTGCTGAGTTGCTGTGAGAAAACAGTTCATCTGGCAACATGCAATGTTGTGCAGAGATGTAAGCCTCAACTGCAGAAGCAATACACCAGGTGAGTAACTTGAATAAGGTAAATACTTACTGACACTTTTGACATTCAATACTGACATCCCAATGAGTAAAAAGCTGGGCAAATGATACAACCTCAAGTCTCCATTTAAACCATGAAGTCTCTGAAGTGGACGCAGTTGTATCAGGCTTTCCTGCCATATGCCGTTACACTACACTTTTATCCTGAAATTGCTATTTGATAAAGGCATTAACAAAGAAGCTCTTCCCTATAAGCTAGCTTTGGGTATAAATTTTCACAGTGCCTAAGGGGACATTTTTTTTCGCTTCAACTAAGGCCAAAAAGAGTGAATGAGAAAATACATGGTAATGCTATTCCCATGACCGAAAGGCAATGAAATGTCCACAAGGGACAGGACAAGTAATAGGCTTAAACCACAGCATGGGAGATTTACATTAGACATTTGGAAAAACTTACTATTGATGTGGATAGTCAAGTACAGTAATAGTTAGCCTGGGGAGGCTTTGGGATGTATGTCACAGTGGGATTTAGAGACCAGGTTAGGCAAATATCTGTCAAGGGATAGTTGAGTAAATCCTGTCTTGGATATGCTAGATATTAATTACGTTCCTTCTTGATAACTCTAGGACTGAGAAGCTTAAATAACACTTTCAAAGTGACTTGGACACTAACAATTCTGGAATAGCAAGGAGGATATTTATAAATCACTGAGGTATTTTTAGGACTTTTGTTCAGCATGGCAAGAGTCCAAGACTCACTTTCAAAAATGACTTAGGAATGGAAGCCTCGCTGAAGGTTTCACTTCAAACACCGGACTTAGACACTTAAATCTTTTAGGCTGAGTTTCATCCCACTTGTTTCAGCCATCACTGAGGTTTGTCATGCCCTTCTCCTAAACCAGTCGTCTCAGATGCTCTCTCGCCAGCAGTGTGATAGACACTGACAAAATACAATTCATCCTTATAGCTGCTGGAACGGTTTCAATCTCTGCCAGTGAGATGCTACTTAATTCTACTCTTTGCGTTACAGGTATTCCTGTTTACTCTTGTTTTTATCTATAAACAGAAATCTTCCTATGTTCTTAGAATAAAAATAAATAGATGTTTCTTTTCATTTTCAGCCCTATAAAATCCATTTGCACGCTGAGATTAAAGAGAGATTTGCTTGTTTGTTTTTAGATACGAACACAAAGAATAAAATTCTGAACAGAAGTGAATTTTACAGAGAGTTGTGCACCCTTCAGAAAGTGCTAAGGATCCCTTTGAACAATGATGTTTGAGGAGATAGGCAGTCTCTTTTATTGAGGTGGAATATATGGGGCTTGCGGGAGTAGAGAAGGGAAGAAAGTTTGTCAGTAAAGCAGATAGATAAAACTCTTAAGACAGCAAAAAGATCTATTAAATGAAAGGTTGTCATTTTTATAGTTACTTTGCAGAGGAGAAAAAAATTTAATACAAGCCTTTAAAATTAATGCCACTGAAACAAAAGTGCTTGTAATTCCTTGCTTGAGAATACCTGCCCGATCTCATGTTAAAATTTCTTGGAGGAAATAGGTCTCATAAAACATCCTCTTGCTTTGTGAATGAATATAACTATCAGCATCTTGACAGTGTTCAAAAAATATTCCTATAAAGACATGATAGATAGAAATAGAAAATAAAAGGAAAGGCTTTGTTCATGGTTTTACACAAAATGTTCAGGTCTATAAAAAACCCTGTTGTAAAAGCATCAAAGCCAGAAGCACCTACAAAACATTAGGAGTAGATGTAAATAACAATCAACCTAAACATTTCTTTACATAATATAAATCATAGAAATCTAAGACTGCTTTGAATGCAGAAATATCATTTTTCTCATATAACCAGTTCAGACAACAGCAGAGTTAAAGCATATTTATGTCCCCACACATCTCCTGGCTAGTATCATATCTTGAATGTCTGTCTCCTGGATGGGAAACAAAGTCTTTTGCTGACTGAAGCTCCATACTCTGAATGAACAAAAAGTTTTGCACATAACCCTTCACTTTGTTAGTTTATACATAATGAGGTAGTGACATGATTGTATGCAGATGTTTTACTCCCTCTGGATTCAACACAGGAAATTTTTGTATTGTAAGTGTTCGGGGGAACCAATGGTAGCTGATATATAAACGAACCCTATATATCTGTCTGCAGAAACAAGTAAAAATAATTTCAGATTGAAAATCCCGTTACACATTATTTCCTTTATCTGCTTGCTCAGTAACTGTAAAAAATACTAATATTTAAAAAAAGGGATGACTATTTTAGAATGTCTCTTNATTCCCATAGTAATGAATAAATCTAGTTACATCAGCCCATATATTTGAATTCCCAGGTTATTAGTACATCCATTTGAATATCTAACTCATTCCTGTCAGTGCAGCGTAAACATACAAAACATCAAAAGTTATTAGTATTTGATAGATTTTATTAAGTTGCCTAAAATAAATAAATCGATCATTTCTATTCAGTTCCAAATGGAAAGTGTCTATAGCAGCTAAGGGGATATTTATTATTTGAAATTTATAGTTTCTGTTCCTCATTATATGATGTTTGAGCAGAAAATCTCATATTTTACCAGCAGATGGAGACAGGAAAAATCAGAGTTATATTAAAGCAGAACCATTTCCAGCTAACAAGTTCTCCCTCTGGAACCTTTAGAGCAAGAAACCCTACGAGGACTAAACAAATAACCTAGGATATAGCAGCAATGAGTCAAACTAATTGTAAAAATAGATTATGAAAATAAAGGGAAGTAAAATGGCAAGTAGATTTGCCATTTGAGATGAGAGACTAAAACCAACAACAGACACAAAGTTTGGGGATACTATGAAAGCTGTAGGTAAGAAAAAGTCCTCTGACTGTCTTTATAGGTGAGTACAAGACACCCAATAAAGAGCATGAGAAATCAAATCAATACTGAGCAGAAATCCTTTTCTCCTTTTATCTCTTGTACCAGTTCAGATGCTGGTAAAGCACCAAGGCCAAATCTCTGTCCATAAACAGTAAGGGGTGTATGCTGGGTGCCATATAAGTCTAAAATATCCTGCCCAAAAGGGCTATTCTATTATGTCCTTTCAGGTGAGGTCATCATCTGGTGTCAATCACTAGCTTTATTAAATTAAACACTTGCAAATAGAGAAAATGGGTTGTGAAATCCGGCTTGCCCAACTGCAAAGGGAAGGTCTGTCGTTTTTCTTTCCTTGAAGTGTAGTAAAATGGGCCTGGAGATCATTTCATGGTATACAAGGTACTTTCAAAGGTATCTTCAGAGGCCCCTTTGGCATAAACAGGATAATAACCCGACCAGTTGTCTCTGAGATAAATACTTAAAGCTCTTTCCACACTGAAAAAGGGTAGAAACTTCTCTTTTTCATCTTTCTTCAGAAGGGGCAACCTGATGCAAAGGAAGTTCAACCTGAACCTGAGGAAGAACTTCTTTACCGTGCAAATGACCACACACTGTAACAGGCTGCCCAGAGAGGTTGTGGAGTCTTCGTCACCAGAGATATTCAAGAACTGTCTGGACACAATCCTGTGCAATGTGGTCTAGGATGACCCTGCTTGAGCAGGGAGGTTGGACCAGATGACCCACTGTGGTCTCTCCCAGCCTTACCCATTCTGTGATTCTGCAATAGGCAGATCTATCATCATCCGTGTTAGTGCAGGAGGAGAGATCTGAAATGAAACATGGAAAGTGGCTGCCAACTCTTGTGTCTCCTACTGAAAACAAGCAAGGAAATGGGAAGCAAGAGGCAATTTTAAAAAGATGCCTCAAGATGAAGGGCACGCAGAGCACTGAAGGTAAGAAGACCCTGGTGAGGAACACAGGGACAGGCAGAGCCCTGGTTACACTTTTCATAGTTAAGAGTTCCTTCTCAACTGAGGTCTGAATACTCTTTTCTCTCAGCACACTAACACTTGATTATTTTTTTCCTTAGGTGTTTAAATATTTACACAACCATTCTGAACAAAATCAGGTCACAAGACAAGTCACACTTCACTATTTGTGAAGTCTGTTGCTGCAGGTGAACCATGAGCTGTATCTCCGTGAACAAGTGGGGCACCACAGGAGCAGCACATCTGTAGCACAAAGCAGTTGATACTAAGGAGTTGATGGCACACCATAAGTATTTCAGGCTGTCTCTAACCTGGTCCCCTGCAATGGACACACACATTCTGGGTCACAACCCAGAACACCTGGAACAAAGAGCAGTTTTCTTTTACTAAAAGGAATCCATTTATGCACTGAAAAAACACTGCAGTATGAAACAAAGCCCACCAAGGTGGTCTGTTCCACAGACCTATTCATTTTCCAGACTAAAATGTCAGTCCAGATGCAGTTGTATTTTCCTTAGTAAGACAACAAGATAAGATTTTTCACACAAACACACACACACACACACACATACACACACACATTGTGGTGAACACTACCCAAACCGATGAGGAAAATACTTAAGGATCTAGCTCAGGAACACACATGGCCCTGGTGTGACTAGGGAGAGCAGAAGGATAATGAACAAACACCTGTTCTGAAGTAGAGACCATATTTGCCACATTACTCCCTCTACATGCCTCCCTCTCCAGACAATTCCCACCTCCCCAGCCTGTTAAAACAACAGATGATACTGCCATCATTAGATGAAGTCTAATTTGAGCTGGCCTTTGTTCCTTTTCTTTATTTTTTCACAGAGAAAGTAAATTAATGCTCTATTCTGTCTACAAAAGTTTGTTGAGTCAGTGTATTTAGTACAGGAAAAATTAACCCAGGCACTACATGCTTCATATTCAGTGAAATGTATGCGACAATTCCATTCAAACCAAACCTAGAATTGGACAGAGAGAGAGAGGAAGTGCACATATAGCACCCATGGGGAAATGGCAGTTTTCACTTCAAAGGTGAATAATTGAAAAAAAAAATGCAATTTGTTGCATTACCTTTTTTTTCACTTGAACTTAAATATAATTTACCAATTAATTCTTCATTTTAAGAAATCAACTTGAAAATAATTTCTGATCTAAGAAAATTCAAGAGTTTGTTCTGAAGTTTATATATTTTAAAAGAAAAGCAATAACTACATTTTTTTGATAACCAGACTATTATTTCCTGTTCCCTGAAGGGTGCCGTATCTTTTCTAGTGGGTTAGTTTTCTATTAGAAAGAATTAAATTTTGACTTTGAAGTTGTTGGTTTTGGGGTTTTTTTAAAATACTCAGTACAGTTCTGGAAACATCCAGCACACTTCACTTGCCCACTTCAAACTCACTATTTGGTAAGCAGCTGAGAGCTAATAAACCTAGCTTGGACATTAAGGATAACTGAACTGAGTGTAACACAGCCAAATTTAACTGAAGCATTTTGTTTAATTTTACATTCATGACCAAAGTTTTAATGCACCTATTCCTTGATGACTCATTAAAGGAGTCATCTAGGTATGAGGACCTTCTACCAGAATGTTCTGTAATTGTGTGAATTCTAAGAAATTGCAGTTTTTAAGCTTAAAAAACTGTCAAGATTTCAGTTCTACCATGAAAGGGGTTGAAAAGGTGTGAAAATTCATCTCATTAAAGTAATGTTATTCTTTTACTGAAAGTGAATTTGAACATAAAGGTAAGTATTAAGATAGTTATAAAATAATGTATCTCCTAACTAAGACACTATAAAAGGTTCAAAGAAAAGATTCTGAGGCTGGAGGTAATCTTTCTGTGTACAGATTTCTTCAGCTGTTCAAAAAACTGTAAACATACCATCAGGCTTAGTCAAACAATAGAAAGATAACAACTCACTGAAGCACAAGTGTCCACTCAGTGTATGAGTACTGAAATGACATTCTCTTTTTCATGTCTTCCTACTCTTCATACATTTAAACTACATATGCCAAGCTGTAAACAGTTACTCCAAGACTTTTCCAGAGAAGACTGCAATGCCAAGCTAAATGCTTGGCAGGGGAACTGCCTTTTCAATCCCACAGCTAATCTGCAAAGGTCAACTACTCTTGGTGAGTATTCTAAAGGGAAG
Organism: Lepidothrix coronata; assembly: GCF_001604755.1. NCBI lineage: Eukaryota > Metazoa > Chordata > Aves > Passeriformes > Pipridae > Lepidothrix > Lepidothrix coronata. The sequence continues at coordinate 4,209,910 of NW_016690186.1, read as the reverse complement.
GGACTTCAGCTCCCCACTCCGACAGCTCAGCAAACTGTACATTAATTCCCATGAAACTTTGTTTCTAAAAGTTTCTAGCAATTACAATGCATAAAAAACTTAGTTTTACTTTAGTTCAAAATAGACAGTTCTTTGTATCTTTGATTAGCATGAAAAGATCTGATTTTCCTGAATAAGGGTACAAGGATAAAACAACTAATTCTCTTCAAATATTTTTGACTGAAGGAGATTTTAAAATGAATAGGCGTGAACCCTGAGTGGGCCTGTTTAGTATGTTTAGGGTATTTTTCCTAAATTATAATATCTGGTATTGTCACCAGCTCAGCATAAAAGAAATGGACAAGCTACTAATTAAAAGTTAACTCTTAACATTCCCATCATGCTCAAAAAATGAACAATTCCATAACTGTATTTTAAAGTGTGCTATACTTTACAGGTATTCAAGCACTAGGGGAATGCAATGTAGATCTATAATGCCACCTTTTTTCAGACTGATGAAATGCAACTACTGCATACCAAAAGTAACCTAATTCAGAAATGAAGCTTAAATAATGAGAAATCATTACCCCAAAGCGCTGCCTGCAAAATTAAATGTATATTCTAAAGTTATATTCAAAATACTCATGCAGGGGTGTTTGCAGAGGGCACTTTTTTAATAAATAATGTGATATGCAAGTACTAAGTGTTACATGCAGCAATCAGGTGCTAAGAGGATACCACACCACAGATCAACACTGCTCAGTGACAAAACTTCTAAAAAAAAATAAATTGCTTCAAAATCCTAGCCAATTGATAAAATACTTCAAAAAGTCAGGGGAAGGGGATGAATCAGAAGACTGCTAATGGGATGGAGTGGTTTTGTATCTAGATCTCTGGGTGCAACTCCAGCAAGGGCTTTTGTCCCTTAAAGTTGCTTCTTCCTTTCACCTGCTGCCTACCGCAAGGAACAGCCCTGGGGTGGCAGGGAGATGAAGTGTGTGACCTAATCTCTCCCATCGATGTTTCTACAACAGCTGTTCACTTGCTTACACAAAATGAGTTCATGGTCTCAGCCCAGCTCCCAGAGGACAGCTGTCTCCATCACCAAAACTACTGCTACAACAGACCATTAGGTGCCATTAATTGGTAACCTCATTAGAATCACCAGTAAGACACTGAGGATCAAATTTTAAGCTGCACTGGTGCTGTAAAGGCAGCTTATGGTAGGGACAGATGAGAAAACATCAGTGACTTTGTGTGACCTGTACAAAGCCTTGGCGCTGATACAACCCAGGCACTGGTTCAGCAACCTCACTTGCAAGGCCAAGCACAGAATAAGGACAACTGGCCCCAGTTCCAAGGCCAAAGGGGACAGGAGTCTCCAGGGCACCCATGTTCCATGCATGTCCTGGTTCTCTGACCACATTACCAATATACTTCCCACACTGGAAAAGAGCTGCTTGTTTCAGGGAGCAAAGAGGCACTTCCCAGACTAAATATTCTTAAACTAACAGCTTCCAATGGAGATCCCTCTAGATTTCTGCAAGGACAAATGAGTAGGGATTATGAAGGGGCTCACTGTAATTGCACAGGTAATGTTACCTGACATGGGATAGAGGTCACTGGGGACTCAGCAGTCTGCATGGGTCACTGACTTCTGCCTGTATGTGGTTTTAGCAGCAGTGGTGTGACAGCCCTGATGACCTACAAACATAAACAAAGTAGGAACTGTAGAGATTAGGGTCTGTTCTCAGATGAAGCAACACAGTACACAAAAAAATCAGGCAAAACACTGGATACTCAATCTCTCCACCAGGACTGAAATAGAAGCAGCAAATATTATGTCATATATTGGCGATAAGGTTTTTGGTGTAGCCAACAATGCCATGGACCAAATATATAACCATGGTCTTCAGGAAAATTCATCACAGAGGGGTGCAAAATTATCCTTCCAAAAATACACAAAAAACCCATAAGTTATCTCATCCTCCCTCTGACCTGAGGGAGGGCATCATCAAACTAAATTAATTGGTTAATAAAGAATATTCCTTTCTTAAATTAGTTTTGTTAATATTTTTGTGTGCGTGCACAGACCCGATTTTACAAAATGAAATTATCTCACAGACTTATGTGGGGCTTTTTAATAACTTATTTGTTGGAGTTTTCTTTAATTAAATTACATTTCCCTAATTCTGTGGTTTTTCTCACTCCTGCAACACTCTTCTGTCCTGAGAAGAACAAGTGCCCCAGGCAAAAATCCTGTGCTCCTGCAAGGAAGCATTGTTGCAGATAGTCGGATCATTTACACCACTTTTTTCTCCATCTCTTCTTCCTCCCTTCCTCAATCATAAATAAAGTCCACAGCATGAAGAGGCAAATCCTTGCCAGCAGAACCAAGTTTTGAAAAACACTGCTCCACCATATGTTCAGTCCCGACCAGCATGATAGTTAGGAGGCTGACATCTGCAGATGGGGAGTTCATACCACCATTCAGCACAAACATGCTGCTACTGTACACTGAAGTCGGTATTAGCCAGTCTTTGCTTAGGAGAAATTTTCAGCTCTGATCTACAATTTCACCTTGCCAACTAATTTTTGTTACAGTGTTGTAAATGAAATAGATATAAAAAGAATCTTAGAGAAAAACGGTGGCAGTGATTGAAAAAGGGAGCCCTTATGAATCCTTTTGGTAATCTCCTTTAGAACGAAAATTCTTCGGTATCAGATATTACATTGAAGCTGTTTGTGTAACAGGAAACATTGTTAATGTTACAGATGATGAACCTTCATGAAAGTCCACCAAACTCTATTTGGTCTTAGGCTTACGCACTTAGAGAATACAACCATCCCAGTCTCCTGGACTTCTTTGCAGACCCGGTAAACTCAGTTTTTCTCTAACTAAGATGTATCAACCTTGCAGTAAGCACTTAAGAATATAAGTTATTCTTTTCTTCCTTAATGCCCTTCTGAAAGCAATGAGAATAGTCTACTTAAACGTTTGTAGGAGTGAGAATGATTCTTCTTAGAGAAGGAGTAAGATAAAATGCATTTTCCCTTCTACTTTTTAATTTTTCTTCCCCCTGCTCCTCTCTCAGTCCATCTGCAGCTCCTCATGCAGTCAAAACATCCAAGCATGACTTTTTCCAGGGCTTAAACAGATTTATGGTTAGCAATTTCCACAGGGGTTGTGTGCATGTTCTCCCAGGCATGCTCAGGCACCAACACTCATCAGAGGGCTGGAAATCAAAATCTGTGTCTGTTACGCCACTGGCAATGAAATTCAGTGGGTTCATGTTTATTGTGTGCCTCATTCAGACCTTTGCTGCATAGCAGTCCCCTTCTTCAAAAGGCTATACCTAAAAGATATGCCTCTGGGTGAATTTTCTTTAAAATGTTTTGCAGTCTTATCTAATCTGATTATTAAATGGGAGAGTGAATGGAACTACTTTCCTTTATTATATTGCTCTGAAACTGAACAGGACAATGTCTGAACTGTAAATTCCCAGTAGAAAGGAGTTCGATCTTCAGTTACACAAATTTGACTCAGAACTTTTCCTGCATCAAATCTGGAGCATGCCCTGAGCAGCAAACAGTTCAAAACAGTGATCATTACAACACTGACCTTGCAAATGCTGTTTTATCAGGTAAATTCAGTTTTTTAGTTTTTGTAAGTAACAGCTTCCTGGGGTTTTTTAATGCAGATAAGAGGTACACTCCAGTTCTGAACACTAGTTATGCTGCCCACCATCCTTTTTCTTTTTTAACAGAATTAAAGAAACAGTCAAACCATTATTTTCTCAACACTACTGCAAAAACAGGTGTTTTGAATAAGCAGGTAACCAGATTTACTCAATATTTGATGCATGATAAAAGACAGGAAATCAGAGTATTTGCAAGTTGAAGACTGCCTGTTAATCAGATGTTTGAGAGTCTCTGCCTTAATCTACCCATGCCCACAAATTTACTACCATACACTATTGCTTTGCACGCTAATATTAGTATATACACCGCAGATGATGAAAGAAAAGGAAAGATGCAGTTGAAATAAGGCTGCTCTGTCTAAAGTTCATGCTTATTTTCTCATACCTACAATGATTAATATGCAAACTATATGAGGTTTTGTAATTATTACTACAATTCTGTGCTCAAAACAAGAGCCAAACAATATATTAACATATGTATCCTTACATATTAACAATATGCATCCTTACTTAGACTTTCTCTCTTTATATAAAAACGATAAAGTTTTAAATTTCTCAGCTGTTTGCAAGAACAGGAAGAAAAGTTGAAACATAGGATTAGAATTCAATTATGTATTAAATGCAGTATAATGACTATACTATTCATCAAGTTCGTAAGAATTTGGTGCTCTGTCACCCAATATCTTAGTTTAAACCACTACATTCAAACTGTAGCGAAACCATAATTCACCAGTATTAAGTGACCTGCCCATTTTCTCACTCCTCTGTGTATTCTGGCTGCATCAAGTTAATGGGACACAGCGCTCGGATGTCTTCAGTAATGACAGTAATGTTTCTCTCCCTCTCATGACATACACATGATGTGTACAGCCTGGCTGATGGATATGGCCATCCAAGCCAGAGCCCGCTGCAATTGATGGTTTAGCTTGCAGTGTGATATGGGATCTCTTGAGAGGGATAGAACTACACAAAACCAGGGACAGATTAAAAAAAAATCAAATGGTGACTTAGTCCATCCCCTGACAGAAAAGGGATTGCCATCTGTTGCTCATGATGTATTTTCTTGTCTTAAATGACTCATCTGAGGTAGGTTTCCTCATTGCCTCTGAGAGACTATTTGACAGACTAGTAGAGGTAAATACAGAAACTTTGACTGAGCCCATGCCAAGAGTCTGCTACAAAAGGTTTGTAGACTGTTGTGTTGCTGTTTCTTAGTGATGTTCACTTGGAAGACAGACACAACACTAACCCTCTCTAGTACTCATTTGGGGAATAAAGTTTCTCTGTCATACTAGATCAGATCTGCTGAGAAGGAATTAGCAAGGGCCTCTTGGTGGCAGTGAGAAATAGGTGATCACCTCCCTAAGGCTTTGCCATGTCACCGCCTTGTTTAATTCCAGTGTATCTCCCAGTTCCTGCTCTGCTCCTGCCAAAAACAGCTTCCCTTGCACGGGGTCCAGTACATTCTTTCTTCACAAATAATAGCATAATTTAAAATGCCATTGAAGACTCACATTGATTTTAATAAACTATGGCTCAATCTCACAAATTGTCCTATTTTGTCCGAAATTATGCTCTGCCTGCAAAGGACTAGGGACACACCATCAATAGTTTTAGTTCCTCAGCAAATACAGAAATCACAGTTTCACATACACATTAGAGATGGTTAAGGGTATAAAACTTCAAGTTTATCTTACAAGGAAAGGCAACATTTGTTTTCATCTAGCTGCTGCTGACAACATGAATATTTTTATTCTGCTGAACAAAACATTAACAAGGACTGAATTTTCAAACACAATATTTTTTTCCTTTCTCCATCAATTTAACATTAAACTGCATCTTCTGATATAGTGCTGTGCTTACAAGAAGCTGCAAGTTGCTTTTCTCAAACTTTCACCTTTTCTTTACGTCAAGCTTGATTCTTCCTGGACTACGTTTCCCAAGACACACTGCAGAAGGAGATCATGTGTTTCATGACACATTTAGTAAAATCAAGGATGCCAGTGTAGTAGAAATTCTTGTGTCACATCTCTCTCTTTGTAAATGCATTGCACCCACTCATTTGCTTGCACTTTGTAGCAACCGCTCTCCCCAAAAAAACTAAGAAGGCTTTGCTGCACTTGCACCAACAGAGAGAATCAGCTATGGGGACTGACTATATACTTTATCTACATGATTTAAGCCTTGTCTGCTCTAAGAGAAATATGTTATTTCTTAATTGATGAATCACACCTGCTACCCAAACCACATACAGGACCAGTTCTCCCTCACTAGGACAACTCTAAATTCAAAATCTGTGTCTACAACTGCCAAACTAGCACGGATCAACAAGAGGATTTAAAAAGACCATGCAGGCAAGCCCTGTTCTGTGCAAATAGCCTACTACAGTACTGTATTTTGTGTGTGCTACAATCTTTAAAGGGAAATGACACAGTCATTTCCCATCAAATCAAATAATTTCTAACTTTTCATTGGGGGTATTCTGCATGCATCCTGGAATTCGCTTTCTGAGGAGACATCAGGCACAGCTGCACGTCTGATAAATATGTGGGCTTGTTTTTCATGTAGGAGGGGTGTGTGTGAAATTAAATTCAATTTGATTCAACAGTATTTTACTGGCATGGCAAGCTGGCTAAATGTAGCCTAAGAAAAATGAACAGACCCTTAAGGTAGCTGTCACCAGCTGATACAATGCATTTCAGATGGGGTTTCATTCTGTATCTGGGGTTTTAGCCCATCTATCTATTCCCCACTACAGCCCATTTCCCATCTTGTTCAGTCATTTTTAATAGTAACCTGCCATCTGAGAGCACTTCACAACACAATGCCATCATTACACTCTCCTCCAGGGGTCAGAAATAGTTTTTCTTCAGGTTTTTTTGACAAATACATTTTATGATTTCTGATGATACCCCAAAAAAATCCTTTTGTTTCTCCCACAGATATTGAATGTTGAGGCAAAAGGCTTTGCTCTATTTCATTTTTCCTGGTAGGTTTTGTGCTCAGATGCTCCTTTTTTTTTCTCCCCCATTTTTTTTGTTTTCTTGTTTCTGCTTATACCGTATAGACATTCCTTCTCCATTCAGTGTATGTTTCAGCCTTTGTATTCACTGAAATAAAAAAAAAACCTATTACAACAACAGTATCCAGTCTAGCATCCCATTGTTTGCTTCCATCCTTCCCAGACCTCAGTTAAACCGAGTATCATGAGTTAGAGACAGAATCATAGAACCACAGAATGAATTGGGTTGGAAGGGACCTTAAAGATCACCTAGTTCCAACCCCCCTGCTATGGACAGGGTCACCTTCAACTATATCATATTGCTCAAAGCCCAATCCAACCTGGCTAAAACCCAAACTAACTTCTACGGATGGAGCATTCACATCTCCCTGGGCAACCTGTTCCAGTGCCTCACCAACCTCATTGTAAAAAATCTCTTATGTCCAGTCTAAATCTACCCTCTTTCAGTTTAAAAGGACTGCCCCTTGTTCTGTCACTACAGGCCTTGGTGAAAAGTCTCTCTCTGTCTTTCCTGCAAGTGCCCTTCGAGTACTGAAAGGCTACAATAAGCTCTCCCTGGAGCCTTCTCTTCTCCAGGCTGAACAACCCCAGCTCTCTCTGCCTGTCTTCAAAGGAGCGGGGCTCCTGCCCTCTGATCTTCTTCATGGCCCTCCTCTGGACCTGCTCCAACAGATTCATGTCTTTTCTGTGCTGAGGACACAGTGTTCCAGGTGAGATCTCATGAGAGCAGAGCAGAAGACTCACGTCCCTCAACCTGCTGTTCACGCGGTAGTGACGACTAGAAGGAACCATCACAATCAACTCAGCTGATGCTATGTATAACTCAAGCTACATAAATTCTCCAAATTAATTCTTGTGAGTTATTGATGCTGTATCTACTGTAGCAATTTATTTTGCATTTTTGGTCCCCCAGAAGTCAACCTATTACTATGATGAGGCCAATAAATAAAGGCATTGATGTTGCTTTCACACTTGATCCTCCTGTGCTCCTGTGTTGCAGCAGAAGGAATGTCTCCTGCTTGTGGTGAGACAGGACCTGGGAAATAGGGTCTTCAGCGAGCTATTTACTACAGTGCTCTCCTTCTCCAGGTCTTGCTTTATGATGCAGCATACTCTGGGAATTTTTTTCATATTAAGCTTTTACAATCTGATTTGTCAACTTCAGAAACTGAAGCTTCTAGACACCCCTATTATGAGGCTGAGCTTTATATAATTTAAGATGTATTCAGTGTTCCTATCTCTATAATTTAATTTGTCTAGTTTTATATTTTGAGCACCTTCTGAATTTTTTTCAAAGAGCTTACTAGGCGTTATGTCGAAAGGATTCTGCTGAAATTATATCCTTTGTTTTCTCATCTTTCGTTATTTATGGCCTTTGTTTTAAGGATAATTATTTAACCGATGTTCGAATTAATGAAACAAGGTATGGAAAATCATTAAATTGGCCTGAAAAATCTTATGATTTAGGAAAAAAACACACTCATATTATTTCCTTGTTTCCAAGTCTACAGGGTCCACTTGGGATATTTGCGGAGTTTAAAGTGAAAGTTCTCAAGCAGCAGCCTGCAAGACCATTTGTGGTTTATAAATCAACAGTATCAGCTTCTAGAACCACACTAATCACCTGCACGTTATACACTCAGCAGTCAAAAGGCTGATAATGAAATATCCACGGTCCTTGAGAGATTTTGAGAACTGACAGGGAGTTGTTGCTAAGACTGACAATCTCTTCTGTACAGCTGTGGGGATTACTAAAGGATTTTTGTCTGAGTTTTTTTAACACAAAAGTAGAATTTTCACAAGCATTTGACTAGAGATGGGATTTTTAAAGAAAAAATTACAAACACCATGGGACTCACAATGAAATTGTAACAGTTGATAACACTCCACTTTGGAGCTATTTTAACACCTATAAAGAAGGAGAAAGTGTCCTGTTCTTTTTTGACATTAATTTCTTTAGGACACAGATACGGTTTTGTAGTTAGTTTTTCATAAAGGAGTTCAATTTTTATTTTCATGTGTGAAATTATTATTGGTCAGATATTTTACTATCTTTTTAGATCCCAGCTGTGTTCTATTAAAGACAATGACAGTCCTGCAGCTGTATTCGATGACACGCAATCCAGCATTTAGTGAAGCCGATAAAATATAGTTTTCTCATATTACAGCTAAAAGAGAAACCTCATCTACTACCTGGGACTAAGGACTCCTATCCACCCACTTTTCCCAGTTCCTTGGCTGCCCTCTCAGCTACAAAGAAGGGATTCACAAGCCTTCTTCAGGGGACAGACCTGGCTTCAAAATATATCAGGTTACTACTTGCATGTCAGGGATCCAAGGGGACATTTTCCTATCATAACAATATGCAAACATTTTTATTGCCTGTAATAGCCAATTTAGTACCTTGAGGGCCAAAATGGAGCAACACTACTTTTCAGCAAGAGCTATAACTATATACTGTACTACATACCATATAGCCACCCACACATAGTAAAAGACCACCAGGGCTGGTAAGCAGGAGATATCTCAAGTGCTGGGTTCTGGTAAAAGCAGAAAGCGAGGTGAACACCAGCAGTGACAGTGGTGCGAGGTTTTATTTCCATTCCCTGCATCTCAAATCATGCCAGTCACGACATTTTCATCACTATTTACAGCAAGTACTTGTAGCTGCCGTAATACTGGGCAGCCCTACATGTGTAGTGTAGTGTGTCATACATCTGCTAGAAGGGTCTCGTGTGTCATCATGGTGAATTTACTTAGGAGACTTGGGGCTTGCTCCCAAAGTCAAGGGCTTCCTTAAGTCAAACTGATAGTTCCCAGAAGCCTGTGCAAGACAGCCATGTTGCAAGTGCACTCTAGGAGTCCAGGACAGCCCTGATGAAACAGGTACCAGCTGTATCCCCATATATGCACAGCAGCACCCATCCTTTGCTGGGAACAGGGCTGGCTGGTGCTGAAACATATCCATGGCTACCCACACAGCTGCTTGGACAGAGGAGGGCATCACAAGCAAGTCCAGAGGAGGGCCACAAAGTTGATCAGAGGACTGGAGCACCTCCCCTGTGAAGACAGGCTGAGAAAGTTGGAGCTGTTCAGCCTGGAGAAGAGAAGGTTGCGTGGAGATCTCATAGCAACCTTCTGGTGTCTGAACAGGAAGCCAGAGAAGGACTCTTCATCGGGAACCGTAGTGATAGGATAAGGAGTAATGGGGAAATTTAAGTCAGATATTAGGAAGAAATTCTTTACTGTGAGGGTGGTGAGACAACTGGAACAGGTTGCCTGGGGAGGCTGTGGATGTCACAACCCCGGCAGTGTTCAAGACCAGGTTGGATAAGGCCTTGAGCAACCTGGTCTAGTGAAAGGTATCCCTGCCCATAGTGGGGGGTTTGGGCCTAGCTGATTTTTAAGGTCCACTCCAACCCCTTAACATTCTGTGATTCAATGATTCCATCACCCACCCATCTCCACCGCTAGCATTACTCAGGGAGCTACCAGTGCCAGCAGTAACCACCACGCCGGGCAGGCACAGGATATTTGCTGCACTGAAAATACACCGGAGCTGATGTTTTACTTTACCGCACGGTATTCCCTGCCCGCCGTGGGTGCTGGCTGACGGCTCCGTGCTGGCTGGCTGACGGCTCCGTGCCCACGGCGGGGGCAGAGGATTCCCCCCGCCGCCCCTACCACCCGCAGCCCTTTCCCTGGAGTGCTGGCACAGCCTCGCCGCCCGGGATGCGGGGGGGAGCGGGGGGAGCGGGGGGCGAGGGGGCGGCGATGGCCGCACAGGTGCTGCCGCAGCCCGTCGCCATGGGAACGGCGCTGCCGAGGGCGCGGTGGCCGAGCCCGGCCGGGCCCCCCCGCCCGCGAGTGGGAGCGAGGAGCGGGTGTGTGCGTGTGTGTGTGTCCCGGAGGTATTGCACTGTTTCCATAGGAACAGGCGGGGGGAGGCGATGGCGGCACGGCCGCACCCTCTCCCCGCTCCCCCTCCCCCGTGCCCTCAATGCCAGCCCGAGCCCTGAATCGATTAGTGGAGCCGGCACTGGGCTGGGAGCGGGGAAAGGGCTGTGTCCCCCTCGGGGCAGCCCCGGCACCCAGCTGGTGTGGCGGCTGCGCTGCCTCCCGCGGGGGGACCCCAGGACGTGGGGTGGCCCCGGCAGATGGTCCCTCCGCAGCCACCCCCCATGCCCGTTCCGTGCCCGGCACGGTGAGTCCGGGGACAGGCGCTGGGGAGCACCGGCCGCACCCCGGGACACCCGCGGGGAGAAGGGGCGGGGGCACACAGACAACAACAACAAAACCCCGTCCCCGCACGGCTGTTTACGGCACCATATGGCTGCAGGGGGAGGGGTGAGGGACATGTCTGCCGAGCCGCCGCGCTCATTATGTCCGATGGAGTCACGGTCACCGCGCCTCCGCCCGCTCCCGGGGCTCGGGGGGACACCCCGCTCCCGGCACACACGGGTGGTGGGGCACGGCGAGCCCCGGGGCGGAGGGACACCGACAGCCCTGCGATGGGCACTCCAGGGAATAAACACACTACCCTGGTGCAGTCGGGGAGGGAAAATTCAGCCCCTTCCCCAAAGTCTACCTCTATTTCTGTTAAAATCTATGTATATCCTTGGCGTAAAGAGGAAGGTATGGGATAGAGCTCTATTTTAGATCACGACGGGGCGATGCTTGAAACGAAAAAAGGAAAATACAAAATAAAGAGGTTGCCTGCATTTTTTTGTCGATGTGGTTTGACACGAAAACCTGACCCATTTGGGGGCATTTCTGTATATGGTTGACACGTATGAAGGACTAGAATCGAAGTCCTAGGCATCAAACGCTACACTGAGATCCACAGCGATTAAGGCTATTTTTTTCCGAGCGAGGCAGTCATTCATTTCAGAGTAATCCTTGCTGCACAACGCTGATGGAGGCATGCTCCGTGCAGCGCATCCTGCCTCTGGAGAGCTTTCTCGGCTGGGGCAGGGGAAATGCTCTGAAATGGCTTATGTCTTTCCTCTCAATGATTCATAAGATAGGTGCTGAACCTCACCATTATTAGAGAGATAAAATCCACAGACTATGAGGTCTGATAATAGGCAACTATACTGCTATCCATATTACCTTGTAAAATTGAAGTATTGATTTTTTTAAAGCATGGTTTGCTACTTAGCAGACCAATCCCACTACTATTGTAGTCAGTGGGATTTTGCTATTGACTTCAGTGGGAACAGCTTTTTGCCTTTAACATGGTCTATTTCACATTATTATGGTAATGTTATTCAGCAGTTCTTAAAATTGGCCTTCTTGGCCTTAGACATTTTAAAAGATTAATGTACAAATTATTTCAGCTCAAATTATTCACCTCATTTCTGCTCATGTTATGTCCAAAGTTTTGTTTGGATAAATTCAATAGATAACTTAGTACTCCAGATGGTTGTGGGTGGGTTGGACCTAATAGATTCTCCAGTTACAAGTTTTTAAGTGTTTTTTTTTTGTTTTGGTTTGGCTTTTTAATTTTACAGAAGCCTTGATTTAGAAACCCATTTGTAGATCTCCTCTTGTGTGCAGCTTTGACTGCATTTGGTTGCTCACCAAAATAGCAAGCCTTCCAAAGCAAGATTAAAAATATTAAAATGCAGCCAGTGCAGGGAGTGGTTCAGTTCAACTGAAGCCACACAAACGGGCTGATCCTCCTGCCCATAGATAATATAAATTTGAATCTTGGCACGTGCCATTGGATTGGAATTCTAAATGAGAAACAGCAGGCCTTGAGGTCTGGAAATAAAGGCGATACAAGGAAAAGAAACAAACCTGTTCTCTGCCTATTAGTAAATAATAAACTGCAGCAGCAAAGACAAATTACAAGGATGGAGGAAAATGCGTAGCACTGCAGACATCAGATAGATATTGGGACTATGACATAACAGGAAACACGTCCAAATTCAAACTGCAGGGTGTATCTAGCAGCTATAACACTTATCTGGGTATTTGTGTAACTACAAGCTTTTTAGTGTCTAGCAACATTCTGCTTAGCTACTTTTTCTATATCATGCTGTGATACTCATTGAGCTAAATGTTGACAACTAAACTGTAAGTTGTAATAAATAATTTGGAATAGACACAGAATTTATCCAAAAAACCTGCTGAAGTCAAGAAAAAGGCCCATCCCCAAAAAACATGCTTCATTTTCCTCACATTTTCCAGGCAGGAAATCTTAAGGTTGTTCTGTGCTTATAGGTGGCTGACAGGTATGCCCTAGCTGCCTAAATACTGGGTTTGAAGATCAAAAGTAGTTTATTACCAAATTAACAGGAAGCATCAGCCTTCTTTTGCCTGGTTTACTTCATTAGCTTTATTATTATTACCGTGAAATGTGTAATAAGTGTTCTCCAGGCTTATTTTACTTTCCTCAGCCTCCACCTCTCCTGAAGCTGACTTTCCTGCTTTTGGATGAGCTCACAGGAAGCTATTAAGCCAAAGTTTGTTTATACTTGATTGGCTTTAACACTTCACTCCATTTGTTCTCTCATCTCACTTTTCTTCTGCTCACATTAGAAGCAGGATTGCTCTAATGCAAATATAGTTCAAAGAGACGGGGAAAAGGGAAGGAGATCTGAATTCTTCCCACAGCAGATGTCCTAATGTGATATCCATAGGAAAGGGAGATTACTAAAAAACAAGTAAACAAACAATGTCAATGGTGTAATTGAGGGTGAGTGTATATGTTGGGTATGTTTGGATGGGAAGGGGACAGGATGAGAGATGCTCCTTTAGTTGACTTAAATACATGGAGAGTTTGAAGGACTGAGATAAGTTCATTCCCCAGGTTGGTTTTTCCCTCCTTAAACAATCAGAATATGGGGATTTCAACAAGAGAGAGCTGTCTACACAGTGTTGAGTGTGACTCCGACACTGTGGAAGATAATAACCAAAGATGTGGGAGCAGAGTGCTCCTAGTATTATTTTACAGCTGAATTTGGCCTTTCTGTTATTAAACCTTTTTAGATATTCTTATACCTTTTATAAACTTGCCTATGCATTTGCTAAGCACTGGTCTAGCTCATTGGAATATACTGTGGCAAAATCTGATAGCAGTTACAGGTAAATTATTCTTTACAAACAGAAACACTTTATCTAAACGTATCCTAGTGAGAGTTCAGCCACTGCCACCCAGTCAACCCCTACCAACTGATAGGGGCATTGAGTGCCCAGGGTGGTGGACTCGTCCCTCAGGCACTGTCCATTGCAAAGCCTATGCATCAGTTAGGTGCTGCATTATGTCTTCAAAACAGGGGCATAATCTTTGTGCCAAAGATTAAAAAAAAATTATTCACACACCTTCTGATGGTCCTATTCCAGGAGGGGATTTTACCCAGCACGATTTAGGATGACAGGACTGGTCCTTCAAAGCTTCACAAATTTCATCAGCTAAATTCCTTCCAGCTTCCTCCAGATACAGTTTTTCAGCTTTTTTTATAGGTTTGTTGGTTCACTCTTTGGCTCTATTAAGCAAAGTACTAATTTATTTTAAAACACTTTCACTTAACTATCTCTATTGTACTTAGTTTATTTGCTTGCTTTCAAATTACAGCAAGCATGATGATGAAATTTGTTAAATTTTTTGAAGTCTGTATATGTGGAATTTTTCCTGACTTTACATTTATTAAGAATTAAATTTCTCTTAAAAAATTTGGTAATTACCCATAAATTCATTAGAGTTCAACAATAAGTAGCAGAAAAATACATAGTTCATTAGAATTCTATTAATTGAAATGTTCTACTTCTTAATAAAACTTGACCTGCTTTCTCCTATTTAGGAATGCTTTTTCCTACTCAGCTTTTGAAAGCAGGCCTTTTGGTTCAAGTTGAAAATGTAAGGTTCAATTAGGAATACAGGTAAAACAATATTTTCAGTTCCACAATTTCCTCAAAGTCTGATGTATCTTGACAAAATTGTGCTGAAGAGAATAATACTGAAATTTGCTATATAGAGGATCAATTAAAGAGGAAGAAAGTAGTCTTATTTTAACCACCTTTATTCAGTTCTAGACCCAGCTTTATTTATTTCGCTTTATTATTTGCTTTGGTGCAAATGTAACTCTTTGAAAGCTCCTCATGTGCCCGATTCAACTCTGTTACACCAAAACAACAATAATGAGGCCTTGTGCATTGGTAACACATGGCAGAGGATTTGTGTAAGTTTTCTAAAAAACACAGGGTCAAAGTGCAATGAGTTTACAATAAATGTCTTTTTGAGAAATTCTGGTTTTTGCTGTTGCGTTCTATACAGAACTTACTATCCCATCTCCTTGTTAGATAAGTCCAAATTGAGACAAAAAAGGATAAATGTATGAGGTCTATCTGAACCACAGGTTTTAGAAGGATGTCTGGCATTTGAATATAGCACTCATTAAAAGGAACCTGACTGTTTGCTCACTACAAATGAAATACTTCAGTATTACAGCAACCATAGCCAGGGGGCTTTGCTGAACTCTCAGAATGTAAAAAGATAAAGGTTATCAAAAGATGTCATAAAAAAAAATTATGACTATGTCTAGATTAAGGGAGGAACAAGTGAGTTACATTCTTTTTTCCTTTCCGTTGCAGTTCCTTGAGAAATGCAATGGGGCAACTCATCTAATTATATATATGCCATACTTCCTGGTCACACTGGTGAAAAAGGAAAGTCTTCCAGAAATTGTCATCATTTGAATGAGCTAATTTCCTCTCATATTTGCCATTAATTCTCTAATAATTCTGCTGTTTTTTCTTTTCTTCCCACCATGGTAAGAGTTTGGTAGTAGTTGCAACAAATACACACACACAGAAAGCTAGCACGGGTAGGCAAAAATACAGAGATGAAAATAGCACATTCCTTCTCATCACAAGTGCAGCAAATTGGAAACTAGAGGTAGTTCATTGCAAATGTTCTGTGTAAATCACAATAATGTCATGCACTGGTCTTCACAGGGTGTTGATGGTCTCCCTCCTTCCTCCAGACTAGTAATATCACCACAGCAACAAGCCATAGAAACTGCTACAGTCAAACTGACCAAAAAACCATCTAGTACCAGTCTGCAAGGAAGTCTGCAAAAGATGTCAGAGCTCAGTAATTAGTAAATAAACAAATTCCTAAACAAAATACAGTACATTACACAATAATGACTGATTTATTTTCCTCTGCTAGCTTCGGTCAACCTAAGAACACATACCTAAAACTTAATAATCTATTCATAAAACAAGAGCATGAAGGCTGAGACCACGAGCAATGGTAAAATTCAGTACAAAGGGGAAGGGGATGGGAAGATTCTGGGATTTCACCACACCATACAAGCCTCCCCTTGTGTCGACTGTATGGGCTGAAGCGTGACTAGCCCTGATAGATGGTCTGTGGGAAAACACCTGGGGAGGTGCTGCAAGACTCCAGGTGAGAGCCAGGCGGCAGGTCCGTGCCATCACACCAATGCCCACGCTCCCAGTGACACAGAGCAGGCAGGGCAGCAACATGACCTTGTCCTCCCTTCTGCTCCAGACAGTAAAGCTGAACTGACATAAAGAGCATACTACATCCTTACGAGAGCCACAGAGCTATCATTCTCCTGTAAAATTCTTGGAAAAAAGTTTGGATTAATCAATCAGGGTTTCTCTAGGGGCACTAATGCAGACTTTCCATTCCCAACAATATCAGTTATAAAACAATGGACTAGCTTTGAATTTACCTTCTGAGATGGTTGTTTAAAAGAGTCTTAGGAGATGGAATAGAATTAAAAAGGGTTACTGCTGAAGCCTCTCTCTCTGCTGTTCACCAGTATTTACACCACACTATTTCGCTCAGCTTCTTTCTACCTCTTTACATGTCTGTTTTCTGCTGTGCATTTTCTCTTAATGTTTATCTTTCTGAGTGATAGAACCATTTAAAACTATTTCTCTTATAAATATCCCTTTTCTTTAATTAGCTTAGTTACCTTCCATGGACCTTTCATCTGTCATGACCTTTTAGAGATGAGATAAATACACTAAGCATGTTATTAAAGGCAAGGACATACCATTTAGTTAACAAGAAGAATAAGTTTTCAATGTTATTCTCTATACTTTTCCAAATGCCAATTTTTATTATACCTGCTGTGCATGTTTTTAGATACACTTATTGATTTCTTTGAAACTATTCCTAAATATTTCTCTCAAGATGTTATATTGATTCCACTGATTTTAAATGTGATTGAAAAGCTTGACTTCTTCCTTTGCTTTCAAAAAGCTAATGTCACGATGGCATATAAGGCAGATTATCTGGCAATTGTCTGTATAGAATTCTGCCTGCCATGATTTCTCCTTTTTTTTCCTTTGCTATGATATTTCTGTTTTACGTCCCAATTCTTCTTTCACTTGCTTAACCTAATTAATTTGTTTTTCCATCCGGTGTTGAAATGCCTTAATTTTCCTGAGTTTTTTGTGTACCTATGTATACATATATACTTATATGTCTGTATATATACACAATGGACTGCATTGTATAGCTCTCAAACACTTCCTATGGTTTCCCAACTCTTCACCATTTTTAATTTGTCATCATAGCCAAAGTTTCAATCCTGCTTTAATAAAGTCAGTGTCAGACTGGTTTCATTTCAGAAGGAACCAAGAACCAAAGTTTCACCTGAAAATTTTTAAGATTCCTGAACACAACAAGTTAGAAGAACATAATTAACTGTCACAAAATCCAAATTAGTTCCATCAACCAGGTACAGTTATATTGACACTTAATTTTTAATGATTCTTACTGATTTTTTTTCTGGTGTTGAAATATTGTTCACTAGTGTGTCATTTCTATGAACTACCTTTATCTCCTTGTTTTTTCACCTTGTACATTTTTGGCCATACTCCAGTATCATTGCCATGTATAGTGGCAAATGGTATATTTTAATAATAGTTTCATTACTTCATTCTTAAATTCTCTAGTGTTGTTGAACTTGTATTAGTCCCAGGGATGCACTATAATTTAATATCGCCCCTTTTTTTTATTTCTCTATTTCTGATCATTCTTCAGTTTCATCACCTGAAAAATGTAACCCCAGGATAAGTATTTCTTTATTACCCTGAGCACACACTGAAAAATTAAGTTCTGTGAAAGCTGTTTATACTTCTTGTCTTTCCTGTCTGCTGAAACCTCTGGCCATACCTTAGCTGCTCTTCTCTTATGTATCTAATTACTTGTATAATTACTTGCTTGTTATTCATCTTCTATCAGTTTGGGGTAGTGAGAGTCTATTCCTAAGTGTGATTTTCCATATGCCAGCATGATGCTGCTTTACCCTACAGATAGGTCATGATTTAGTGGCACTACTTCAGCTCTGGATCTGCCCTGAACAAAAGTTTTCTACAAAATATCCACTTGGCAGTATTAGTAGTAGTATGTATAAGTCCAGATGCAACAAAGAGAGCAATCACAAGACATGCTCATTTAAAAATTGTACAGTGAGTTAGAGTCATGTCATTTAAGTGCAAGTAATCTCACCGCCTAAATTTTCTTAAGTAGTACAGTCAAAATGTTATAGCATCTGTGTCTTGTTGTATTAAAAACTCTGGGGTAACAAAATGTACAAAATCATCAGACACACAGACCTTACTCTCAATAAAACAAATAAAACCTCTCTTTTCCCAAAGGAGCTTAATTGCAGGCTCTCACGTATAAAACATTGTATGAGTTTTATCCTAGGCTGAAGTAGTTCATTTGATAAAAATTGTCCTTCCAAGTCTATACAGAATATTTGCTTCTGACAAAAAGTCTTTACTTGAGGTTAACTCTAACATAGATCAGTTTTATTAAGTAAACTGCTTTCTACAGATAGCCCCTTAGGTTGAAGAGTATCCACACATACAACAAAATGTTTCAAACCCCACATTTCAATTTCAACAACTAGCTGTAATCCCTGCAGAGGCACACAGTAACTCAGGTTTTGCAGCTTGCAGAGTTATTGAATAAGCAGTTAGAAGTCTGTACAACTGTCTGTGATAAAGTTGATCATAACTAAGAAAATCCATTTGCATCTGGAAAAACGCTCAATGCCATAACTTGTAGCATGTCTTTCCTGGATATTGACAATGCCTACCTGGGTATTGTATGCTTATAAACCATTAAAAAATACCTTGCTAGTGGAACTGTAAGGTTTTGAGGCTCATCTATTTAAAGAGAACAAAAAGGTAATTTAAGCAAGCTGCAGGATCACTTTCAGTGCTGTTGCAGGACAATGCAAACAACTCTTATTGCACCAGGTAATATCCCCTGAGTTTTCTAGTCAGAGAGGCTTCCGGTAGGTTTAAAATTACTTATACAAGGCAAAAACATCTTTTACATCCTGGAAAGCTCTACTAACTTTGAAGGCTGTATTGACCAGAGTCAACCTACTCAGCAAGAAACAGAAGATCTCTGTGATGCTCTGTGGTGCAAGGGAGGCTGCAGAATCTGGTATGATCTTCCCTCCTGGAGAGTGTGTTTCCTGCCATGCTGTCTCATTTATATGCCCTGCTTGTTTTGTTCCTCTTTTACCAGTAAACTCTCAACAGGTGTATCCTGCATAACAGGGAAAGATCAGCACCCAAATAGCTTCCTTCAGACCAAACTTAACAGCTGCTGGTTGCCTCCTTTCAACAGCAGACTAAACTCACAGTTCAACGTCAGGAAATTTTAATTTATTTCTGTAGCGTAAAATGAAATTTGAATCATTAACTTCCACATTCATCCAGCATTGGCACTAGCCTTTTTCCCCTAGGGGCTCGTGCATGAGAAGCCTTCTGTATATGGGGTCTCTCTGTGTAGTCTCTCCAGATTGTGTCTCCTTTCAGTCTAAGATGTTGAACAAGAGCAATGGTGATCACCCAAGAGGTTAGGGGAAGAAAGTTTCTCTGTAACAAGATCAGAAATGGTCCCATCATGCTGTACTGATGTCTATCAGCCCATTTGAGCCCTAACCTTCCAGCAAATACCTGCTTATTTCCCACTTATCACATAGCTATGTAGCCACAAAAAAATCACTCAGTACGTCTAAAGAAAATAGGATTGGAGCATCTGAGCAGCAGTCCCTGCATCATGACCAAATCCAGTGCAGCTTCTCTGACAAGAGATCGAGGATGAGAGTGAAGAAACAAGTTCACTATTGCCTCAGTCTTCTCAGCAAAGGTTCACAGCATCATGAAAATTAAACTGGGACTTCTTATTTCTGATTATTGGAAAGATTTGGGCTTTTGAGCCCTTGCCCAAGTGATAGCACTGAATTTGTCATCCTGTCTCTCACTACATGTGTAAGATGGGATGGATATACCAGTGCTAGTTTTTGTTTGTGCACTGCTACACCCTATTTAATGTTTCTAAAGTAACATCAACATATTCTACCTTAAAATACTCGGGTTTTAAAAATCTGCTCTCTTTGGCTTATGTTTCTTTGAAAATTCTAACTGAACATTGTTATTAAGAAATCTCAGCTCCTCCTCTCCTAATGCCTCTCTCACAAATGTGTGTGGAAATGGCATCTTACATATGGCCGCTTTAACATTTTAAAATTCCAGGACAGAGTTATTCTCTTTATTCATGAACACTTCAGTGAATGCCTGCATTAAGAGTTGCCAACTAAATCAGTTTTGTTCCATCTGCTATGACCATTTTCCAGCACTGCCTGTGTGATTCACCAGCATCCCTCCTCACAGAGTCCATCGGGAGGTCTGCAAACAGCAGGGCAGAGGCTGCAGGTAAAGGGAGGAGACAAAGCTCTGCAGACCTGAGCAGAGGTTAAGGAAAATGTGGTGGGCAGTTAAAACCAGACAGGGTTCGAATACTGCTCCTTAGCCTGGAAGGTGCATTTAATGGGACACTAAACTCCTGCAAAATTGTACCTTGAGATAAATTACAGCTCACCCTCAGCATCACCTTTCTGCAGTATTTACTGCCATTATGTGCTGGCAGTTCAGCAGGCTATAGAGCTGCCAATATATATTTGACAAAGACTTTTATACTTTTTTTTTTTAATATTCATGACTACAAAAATGGGGAGAAATGCAAAAAAAGATGCTTATTTTCAGATTGTTATGAAATGCCCTAAAATAATAAACAATATAAAACATAAGATAATTTAAAGCAATACATTTTGACATATAAGCTATTTATATGGTGATCTGTTTTTTCTATTATTCATGAACAAAGTGATTTATATAAAACCAAAAAGAACATAAACTCATATGTCTATCTACTATTCTTCAAGTCCAACAGAAGAGGTGGGCTGGGATACAGCCTGTTCCTTTGAGCTGACTGGCCTGTAATTTTAAGCCCTAAATCCTGTAATCAGGTTCAGTAGTACAGCCCTGCACCTGCAGGGAGCCTTGCTGGTCTGCTAGCAGCAACCCATGAGGTACCAGATCCTCCTGCAGGATCTAAGGATTTAACTAAACTGAACAAAATTTGGTGCCAGAATGAAAGTTCATTCTCTCCTTGTAGTTGGAAAATATAAAAGAAAACACAGGAAAAAATCATACATTAGGTCTGTGATATCATTAAAGTCAGTGCAGTCATTCCAAATTAGTAATGACATAAAAGTAATCTGAATTTGGCCTTTGAGGTTAAGTTCTATTAGTTTGCTAATATTGTGTAAATTCTATATTTGAGAGGTAGCCTGCAGTCATCTTGGCCCTTCTCTTTTAAAGGAAAGTTCTGCTTAAAATCTGCTGATACCAGCTCAGGCCATTATTTTATAACATCTTTTTAAATCACGACTGATTTTTAGGGTCCATGTTTATGTTTACAGGCAACATCAAGCCAGAGAAAGAAGAGTGGTGAAAAGAAATTTGTTTTCAAGTTGCCAATCAATAAACGGTTCTAGCTAAAAAACTATGCAAAAAATAAATTAAAAAATATACCATAAAAATCATGTATACCATTAGAAATATTATCATACTAGAAATACTAGTTCTGTGCCTCCTTATGGTTGATGAGTACCAACAACTAGAAGTCAATACTATCAACCATTTGGCATACTCGTTGGCCTAACCTGTTTTGTTTATACAGTGTGTCTAGGCTAGGTATAATTCCACTGCTTGCAGCTTGGGCTTAATGCAAGAAAATCTACAGTGGTAACAGGAGCAATCTGAAAAGTTGCAAAGTGAAATACTTGCCGGGTTGCCTATAGGAATACCTTAAGCCTATAGGAATACCTTACTGTGTGTTGTCCCACTCAGGACCTAAAATGGCTGTTTTGCAGGGAATGTTGTTGCCTGGTGACCAAAAGTGCATCTCCTAGGCCACAGAGGGATGTGAACATTCAGAAATTGATTTGTTCCTGTTGCTCTTGAGGAGACCATACCCGTAAAATAGATTAAGCCAGCACATAATCATCTATGCAGCCTTCTTGCTGGCATGCTTAAACTTGATACTGAAAACAGGCCTGTGATTTTGAGCTACTTATCAACCAGGCAAGGGAAAAATAGAATAATACCTTGTGCGCTACTGCCCACAGAATATGAAAGTAGACCGAGCCTCAGCCTCTGTGAGACTGCAAGACACCCCTGCTTCAATTAAGTCTGTGTTGTACATCTAGCCTGTTCCGGTGCAACCTCCCAGTTGCTATCAGGCTCTCTTTCTTTCATTAGAATCAAGTAGTTAATTAGCCCCAGCCTGTCCTCTCTCCTTCTCTCTTTCCCTTTAACGCAGCAGTAATGATGTCTAATTACCAGCAGCAGTGGATTACAGCACCATCAGGAGCAAATCTCTCTGGCTGACAGCAAAGCTGAGCAGCAAATCTTAAAGCTTCAAGGAGAGAATAATTCCTAACGAAGTATTTGAATATTTGCTTATTTTTGACCAGCTTGTGACTGTAGAGTCCAACTTGTAATTTCATCCATCCTGTTACTGCACAGGGAGTGCTCATGCTGCCAACAGTGATTAATTTCAAATTGAAATTGCTTTTACCTATGGTGAGATCAAGTGATGGACAAGAAGGGGGAGAGAATGAGGGAGAGATTCACAGTTTGGGGCTTTGTTAGCATTTTGGGCTCTCTCTGCTGACTGGACAGGCTCAAATGTACGGGATAATAATGAGAGATGAGGGAAAAACAAAACACAGTGGGGATGTTTCTAAATGGTCATAAATTAATAAACTCTTAAATAATTAGTAACAGTTAAAGAAATGAGAGAATGGGCTTTTAAGGCTTACCAACAATTACTGTCTGATGAAAATCCATTTTTTTCCCCCAGTAACTTATCATTCCCAGCTGGGTGAAATTCTAGGCCTCTTGAGTCAATAGGAGCTTTGCCACTGGCTTCCTTTGGGCCAGGGGCTGCATCCCTGTTTTGTTGCAGAGGTTCTTTCTGAGCTTTCAGTGCCCTGCAGGTGCTGCCCCAGCTCTGGAAATAGCCCATACAAACCATTGCCACCCTGCGGGTCTGCTTAAATACTCTTCTGCCTTTTGTGATGGGATAGTGACACCAGATTCACCGGTTTAGGAGAGGGTGGCATTTGTTTCTCAGAGCAGAATGTTTTATGGGAGTGCCAAGCAACACCTTTTCTCATTTGTGTTGGACAGCAGATTTACATTTGCCAGCAGGAAGAAATTGTACTTACATGCAAGATCTCTTCTGTAAAGGTTTATATGTCATTGTTCAAGTAATATACAGATATTCAGGAACTGCTTGCAGATAGGTCATACTAACTTTCCTTTCTTGATTTCATTAGCAGACATCCTTATTTTATTAGAATGCCTGCTTGGTTGCTTAAGCTATCCAAAAAGAGTTACTTCTGTATTAATATAAATACATATAAAGGGACATAAAGAGACATTCACAGCCGAGGGTTTGACTCCCCAAATGCACAAAGGTGAGCCCAGCAAGATGCTCGACCTCTGACTGAAATCCCTAGTGGGGAAAAAATAAAATAAAAATTGATTTTGTGTTCTTAAAATAGAAAACAGGAGGCAAGGTGGGACTCCAGGCTTTCATGGCCTAGCAAAGAGAAAATAGACAAGCTGATCATCACTGAATCTTGTGTTTCAGATACCCAAAATAGCACTTAATTTTTAAATTCCATCTTGTAAAATAAAGGTTAGCCTCTTTTTTTTAGTAGCAAAGTCAATGTAATTTTAAAAAATACTGAAATTGCTTACAGTTTTGAACTTGCAGTGAAAAGGATAGTCTTGGAAATCAATAGTCTTACTCACTGGCTCACTAAAATAATTATTTCAGTGAGCAGAAGAGATATTTAAAAATACCGACCTAATTGGAGACTTTTGCTTTAGACAACGTTTTTGTTATAAATTGTATCTACATTACCCTCTGGCCTCAGAAATTAGCAGTCATCTAACACTAGAACAGACATCTGCCAAATAACCTGAATCTACATGCAGACCTGGAATAGATCAGTGAATAAAAACCATAGAGAAGGAACAAACTCTGTCCAGAGCTTCTTTTTCATTTTCAATCTTCAGATTTGTAAACTCCTTAAAATTAATTTCCCATCTCTGCCTCCTCACAGCCACGACAGCGCTGATGACAAGGGGGCAAATAGAAGCCAGCCTCTGGGAATGCCCAGGTTTATGACTTCAGCAAGGCAAAGAGAGGCAGATTTCCCCAGCAGCCTACGTCACAACCCAACCCAGAATACTTTCCAAGAAGCCCCCTTTGCTGCGCCACTTAGCAACATTCCCGTTAGGTCCGGATAAGCTGCCACTCCAGGAAAAGAAAG
>NW_016690186.1:4172959-4182274 GCF_001604755.1 Lepidothrix coronata | reverse complement strand
TCCATGGCGATGTCTCGGGGCGCAGTCCCCCCCCCCCCCCCCCCCCCCCCCCCCCCCCCGCCTCCCCGCGCGCAGACGGAGCGAGTGGATCAGCTGACACTTCATTAGCTGAGGACCTAATTATTGCTTATTGGAGCAAGAAACGCGCGCAGGGCCGCGGCGGGGGGCTGACGGCCTCCGCGCCCCCGCCGGCCATCCCCCTCGGCAGCCTCTTCCCCCGCGCTGCCGGCGGAGCGCAGGAGGAGCGGCGGTACCACGCACTTTGCGCCGCACCGGCCGGCGGGGCCGCGGCGGGCCCGGTGGGGTCCCTGCGGGACACGTGGCCGCCGCCGGGCCGGGCTTTCCCTCGGAAACGGAGAGCGAAGCCCCTCCGCCGCCTCCCCCGCGACTCGGCCCCCGCCCGGCGGAGCGGACGGACCGCGATCCCCCGAGCGCCCCTCTCCAGCGCTCCCCGCATCTCCTGCCCAATTGCGGGACCCTCCGCATAGCCCGCCTCCGCGGAGCAGCCGCGCCTTGGGCTCCGCGGGCGGGAGCTCGGCACCGCACCCCGCGCTGCGGCGGTCATTGGGTGGGAGGGGAGCCCAAAATCCACCGCAGCCCAACCACGTGCCCTTTTCGCCTTCAGTGCGCTGACACGAAGGAGGCGGCGGACCTCGCGTGCTGTAGCTCGGGTGTCTTCTGCAGAAGTCCCACCTGTGCCTGGGTATCCAGCCACTCGGGACCTGGAAGGACCCGGTGCAAAGACAGCTGTGTGTTTTTCCTGCCCAGGCTTGGGCAGTGGCAAGCACCCTCCACTTTCACCACCTTGGATCCTGCAGGAAAAGGATGCAATGGGCTCTGGTGCCAGCAAAACTGTTTATACCGAGCCTGGATTTCTAGTGTAAAAGGGGAAGGTTCTCAGAGTGCCAGGAGAAGCCATTCATCGCATGCTCCAGCCAGGACATGGTGGTGCATTGGGCTGGCCCTGTGCATGAGCACCTTAACCCCGGTCTCCATCTCCCCACCTGTCCCAGTTCGCATGTACCTGTCCTCTCCTCTCTCCTCTCCCCTCTCCTCCCCTTTCCCATCTCCCATCTCCTTTTTACCTCCAGTCCTGTGTTTGCTTTTCTGCTTTCTGTCTAGAAACACCACTGCAAACACAGGCAAGGCCAGGATAGGACTGTTGTTTAAAAGCAGCGTGCTGAAGGATGTCTGTGCCAAGACCTTTCCTGGCATCTGTAAAATCTGAGAGGACAAGCTGGCACAATGGGCAGAGAAAAGTAGGACTTAGAGATAACCCAAGGAGGCCTGAGACTTTTTGTTGGCCACAGGGCCTGTAAATTATCTTGGCAGCCCCGTTTTAGTGTTAGAGGAGCTCGGGACTCCCGTTCCATCACAGGATCTGGAGAAGAAGCAGTAACAAAGGAACTGCTGTGCAGAAGGGAAGCAAGGGGAACCTTGCTGAACCCTTACCCAGCAGGCTTTATGAGATGTAACATTACTTTAATGTGCCATTAGATCTACATTTAGAAAAAGGGTCATAACATAGATTGGGCTGCACTGCTAAACAATTCTGTCGGATAATTGTTCTCAACCCAGCCTCCTGCTGAGGGTCTCAGTAACTTCTGTATCACACTGATACTGTGCTATGCCTGAATCCAAAGTATGCACACAGAGCAAGGAGGGGAAAGGAAGATGTGTCAGAGACAGGAGTTACAATCCAGACAGTTATAGCATGGTTGAGTGAAATGTTTGAAATAAGCAGGAGTGGTTTAGTATATCAGAAAATAATTCTATAGACGGGAGTATTACTTTGGATCATGTAACGAGCCCTATGCCTTCCCAGCAGAGACAAATTCCTAAAATTCAATCAAGTTTGGACTATGCTTTAAAAAAACCCCAGAAATATTAATTATTTTTTCAAACTGTTTAGTGACAGGAGAGAGAATCATTGAATTCTAGAATGATTTGGTTTGGAAGGGACCTTCAGGATCATCTAGTTCCAACTCCCCTGCCAGGGGCAGGAACACCTTCTACTAGACCAGGTTGCTCAGAGCCTCATCCAACTTGGCCTTGAACACCTCCAGGGGTGGGGAGTCCACAGTTTCTCTGGGCCACCTGATCCAGTGCCTCACTAGCCTTATAGTAAAGAATTTCTTCCTAATATCTAATCTAAAGCTACCCTCCTTCAGCTTAATGCCATTCCCCCTTGTGCTACCACGACGTGGCCTTGTGAAACAAACAGGGATGAAAAACACCTGTTGTGTGAAGTGGGGATGGAGAGTAGAAACTCAAGTAATATTTAACTCATCTGTATTTTTTCTTTGTTTTATAGTTAAGATTTTTGATTCATGTTGATGAAAGGTATGGATGTTTTATTACTGCTTCCATTAATCATTTGGCTAGAAGTCTTAGGAGCATCCTGGTACTCCACCCCGCCAGGCAATGGATCAGCACAGGACACAAAAATGATGCTTCCCATAAAGAATTTGTGATCTAAAGAAGGTCAATTGCATGGTACATGATTTCACTTTTATATAAATATACATTGTAGAATGTATTTGCATAACCTATACTCATTATGTATATATATATATAAGCATATATAAATTACATATATGTGTATAGTAATTTCAGCAGAATTTATGTGGTGAATCTAGAATGCAGATTTTTAATCTCCATTTGAGATCCTCTGAAACTCTGAAATTAGTACTATAAGATTGTATTTAAATACAAAAAATTACATGGGATTAAGTTCACTGTTCTGGTTTTGGGTTTGCTGTTTGGTTTTGGGGGTTTTTTTGTATCAGAATTAACAGGATTTAATAACACATCTTGGAATCTCCTTGCAATGAAAAGAGTTTGCACAGACCCTCCTCCTGTTAAGAGTTCTAATGACACCCCATCACTCAGCCAAATTTGAAGAAAATCCCCTAGCACCCTTCAGGAGGGGGACTGTGTTGGTCCTTCGATGCCATGGACTGAAGCTGTTCTGCATGCTGCAGAACTCACTTGTCTTTGCCAGAAAATGAAAGTTTTTCTCCTCTGGTTTGGAGACAGCAAATCTGTGCCTTGCTGGCTTGTTTGCTCTGCAGCCAACCCGAAACAATACACCACCGACAGATGTGTGAACTTTTCCATTCAGT
Source organism: Lepidothrix coronata (assembly GCF_001604755.1). Taxonomy (NCBI): domain Eukaryota; kingdom Metazoa; phylum Chordata; class Aves; order Passeriformes; family Pipridae; genus Lepidothrix; species Lepidothrix coronata. The sequence continues at coordinate 4,179,149 of NW_016690186.1, read as the reverse complement.
GGAATGAAGTGTTAGCTGCAAAACAGAGTTTTGGTGATTTGAATTGCCTCATGTGCATCAAGCTGTGAAAGAGGTTTAAAATAAATCATGAATAAGTTACAAATATTGTATTTTTTGAATTATCAGCTCTAACAAGTCCACTGGCAATAGAAAGTGAAGACAGGCAGAATGGGACCTGATGTCTCTCATTAAAGTTACCAGTGTTTCTAGATGAAATTACAGTCTTGCATTGACATAGAACTGAGTCTGTGGAAAAAGCTGAGAAGACATTTTCAAGTTTTTAAAACTTGTTAAAAAAAGAGAGAAGGGTTTTGACTGAAACCTATCATCTTACTTCCGATGAAGAGGAGTGATTAGAAAATATGCACCGTATTTCAACCCAGTGCTCGATATGGAGTTACTGGGTGGCTAAGGGTGGTCTTTGAGGATAAGAATTTTCTGCCTCTTGGGGTTTTTTGTTCACTGACATACTACGAAAAAATTGTTTCGACACTTCTGACTCGCCATGTCCATGAGTTATGATGGAAAGTCCTTTTCTGTGCAGACTGAAAATCATCTTCCTAAACTGAGAGAAGATGTGCTGAGAAATAAACTGCAACTCCAAATGGCTTGCTTTAAACTATGTACCTGGTAGCACTTTTCCTCTCTTCTGGAGAGAGTTTCAGTGGAAGTCTCTTATTGACTCTTTTACAGCACCGTGATGGCAGCAACGATGAGCACTGCCAGCCCTAATGCTTGTGAATGCAGAAGTCAGTGTTCACACACTGCATGGACTTGTCTGTGCTCTCTTCCTTTGGTCTCATGTACAGGACAAAATCGCCTAAGTGGTTCAATAATCAGTCACCTGCATTTGGGGAGGTAGGACTCTGCTGTGACACAGCTTCCCTGAGGGGAAAATACTGTTCCACCCACTAATATTACTGGCAAAGGATCATTCTAGAAAACTGTTCTTAAAGATAACTCCAAGGTATTTGCTGCTTAGATCAGAAACTAGAGAGTTGGATACTTGGTGGTACTAATGTATGAAAACTGCAAGCAAATGAATGTTGCCAATGATTTATCTACTGAGTGAGCTATCATGAAGCAAAGCCTAAACTATTAACTGCTGTTCAATATAAACGTTTTCTACACATTGTCTATTGTTTCCAATGTCAATATTCTTTATTTTTTCAGAAGGTTTTGATCAGTTACTTCTTACTTTGGAAAATTAGGGGGAGATAGACCAAGGCAATGACTCAGAGATGACTTATAAGAACATACTAGATTGCTAAATCTTTGGGGGAAAGAGGCTGTATGTTTCTGAGTTTATAAAGGCGTGAGAGAATGGTGCCATAGTTCTGGTTAGGATCCTGTCACACAGAGTGATGTTGATGATGCTGATGAGAATAATACTGGAATATATTCCGTCTTTGTTTTTAACAATCTTCTTTTGAGATATTTGAAATCTCTTGGGAAAATACTCAAACTCACTTTCCTTTCCTGCAGTTAGACAAATTCAGACTCGGCCTCATTCTACAAAGCTGCTTTGCTTTAAGTAACAGTTCTGCAAAACATAACTTCATGTATTTATTTTACTCTATGCTTATATTACTGAGAATATTTGCATGAAAACAGGGTCTTTGTTTAAAAGTTCCTGCTTCTTATTCATCACAGCTCGTTGGGTTGGAAGCAATTACAGTACCATGTACAGAAGGCTCCAATCCCTTCAGAACAGGAAAATATAAGAAGGAATCAACAAACTTCTAAGAATCTAAGCTCTTGTTTTCATGAAAATGTCTTCATTCCCTTAGTAATAAAGAAAGGAAAAGGGAATATATATATATGACGCACAATTAAAAAAAAATTGGTTTAGATGTCTTAAGGTTTGTAAACATTTTTTAGTGTTATAATGACATTTTAAATTCAACCTTGCTTGCTTTCATCTTAAAGAAGGTATGCACAAAGGATATTTTATTTGTGTGTAGTATTTTTTTTCAAGAGTATGCACAAAGGATATTTTATTTGTGTGTAGTATTTTTTTTCAAGAGGTAGTGTATCTTTTTCAGCTATAGCAACACTGATATAAACCACCTACTGGAATACCACACAGTGTGTTGTCTAAACCAAGCCAGAACTAATAAGGCAGTGCTGAAAATGCTAGCAGTCTTCCTCTGTTACTGTTCACAACTTCATTGCCATGGAGGAAGATGTGACAATTGCAAAATGTTCCAGAAAATCTTCAGATATGGCTCTACAACCATCATGTCAGGCACTACTAGGCAAAGTCAACACTGGAACAGAGTGTGGTTAACCAGCTGCCACCATCCTGCTTACAACAGGAGGAAATTGTGGAAGAAGCAAAAATGAAGAAGATAATTACTTAATCTGAAATATTTGGCAAAATACAACATTAATCCCTGCCTGGTATAAAATGCCATCCAGATTTTACTTTTATATTTGATCCATATATTTGCATCAGCAGCATGGGGTCCTCCTGCCACTTCACAACATTACAGAGGTTGCTAGCTAAAGACCAAAACAGAAGAAATTAGTGTCACATCTCATTGTAGATATTACTTCCTTCACTCTTTTATGGATTTCAGCTCCTTAACCTAGTAGATCTTGCTTCACAGGTGAAATTTGCTCAAAGTACTTCCAATTTTTTGCCACTGTACCTTTACTGTAAACTAACCATGCTGTTTAAATGAGAACGCTGGGCACATTTTGAGGTTTTATCTGTAGGGTCTCAGAATAGTCATTAAAAAAGTGCCCTTTCATAAACTGTGATTACTGGTAGCTTTTGACGTGGTAACATTTAGGCAGTGTTTCAGTGTCCTGAGTAAAGTTATCATCAAAACACCAAATCAGCGTTGTTAGCATCAACTTTAAGCAGCAGAACAGTATAAATAGTATCTGCCCTCATGTGACTTCTCCCCACTCCCCAAATGCAGCTTATCTGTCACACACTCCTTACAGTGGTCTCTTAATTCCTGTTAAACTACTGAATAATTTTTACTCAGTGGGGTGCAAATCTCCCACCTTCAAATCATCTAGTTCCAACCCCCCTGCCATGGGCGGGGACATCTTCTGCTAGACAAGGTTGCCCCATCCAACCTGGCCTTGAACACTTCTGGGAATGGAGCATCTTCTCTGGACAACCTGTTCCAGTGTCTCACCACCCTCACAGTAAAGAATTTTTTCCTAATATCTAATCTAAACCCTCTTTCAGTTTGAAGCCATACTCCTTGTCTTATCACCAAATGCCCTTGTAAACGTCCCTCTCCAGCTCTCTTGCTGTGCCCCTTTAAGTACTGGAACACTGCTATAACATCTTCCCGGAGCTTTCTCTTCTCCAGGCTGAATGATCTCAACTCACTCAGTCTGTTTTCATAGAAGAGGTGCTTCATCGCTCTGATCATCTTCATGGGAAACAGGACCAAATGCTTTGCACAAGTCTGGGTAGATGACGTCAATAATTTATGGTAAATAAAATTGGTTCAAACCTCAGAAGCAATTTTGGTTTGCAGGGTTCTCCTGGGTTTGTTTGTTGGTCTGCTACTTGACTGGGTTATCCCTCACCCCTCAGGAGTGAGGAGAGGAACCCTGACCAAGGGTGGACCCTGTGGGACCCCCCCACCTGTAGGGCAGTGGGACACTGCCACAAATTTGGTGTAGAATTTCAAGGTATTGTATGTAGAAATGCCCAGCACAGGGAGCTGGAGATAGTTGTCATTGTGTGATACAAATCTCCCAGTTTGGAAATACAGGCCTGGAGAGGATCTCCTCACAGATCCCACCTCCTGTAAGTACCTTGCAACTTTTAGTCAAGGATGGTCTACAAAACACCTCTTCCATATTTCCCACATGCTCTAAGGCTCTCTCAGCCTTTTCAGCTTGTCAATCCAGATTGAGCCTTTCAGATATCAATCTGAAAACATGCAGAAAGAAACAAAAATCTGCAATAGTTTCAAACAACAGGAAACTAGTTGTGATGCTCTGATTTCTGTGTGTGCCTTTCTGCAAGCAGTGCCTCAGGGAGGCACTGAGATGACAGCACTCAGGAATTACACAAGGTGTGAGCCAAGGACTGTTCCTGTGTGTCCCCCTGGAGATCTGCCACAATCATGGCATTTATCTATACCAAGACCTTGTGGGTTATTTGCTATTAGAAGCAGGTTTATTTAGACCTCAGCATGCCTGTATGTTTCCTTAATCCCATATTTGTGTAACTCAGAAAAAAAGGCACAATCTTAGGACAGTGAGGTTTTAAATGGAGCCAGACATCACTATGATCACTCGGCCCATGGACTCCTTTGATACAGCTCCTCACTCTGAGCTGGGATATGGAAAGAGAGATAGAGATGGAGCAGAAGTCAGCACAAATTGTTTCAGGAAAGAGTGGCATTTCTCCACTGGCTGTCCCCAAACATTTAATGTCCACTGTCTAGAATACAGAGAAATGCAAAAGTGTCTTTAGCAAAAATTATCCTGGTGCCTTATCTTTTGGATGCTTAAAAGTCTCCAAGGTACCTCTGAGGCTTGTCCATTGCTGCTAAAGCCTGAGGGATTCATCTAAACCAGCATATTCTCTAATATAATTATGATTTTTCTCCTTCCAAGAGGAAAAGACCATTTGAGAAAAAAAAAAAAAAGAGCCCGCTGGATAATGCTTCAAGGCTCTGAAACAGAAAAAAATGCTTAGTGAAGAACCTCGATAGTGACAGCAGTATGCCTGAAATGTGAAGGATTGCATGAATATTTCTATTTATGACCACTAGCCTATAGAGAACAACGCTGCCTTAGCAAAGTCCTCACTCTTTTTAACATATACTGAACTTTACAGTGTTAAGCTATATATATTTTCATACATTTCTGATTGAACTTTGTATAATGGTTCTTATGAAAAAAAGTAAAACTGGAGGTCTGTGTACTTCCCACAGCTATTTTTCAAGCCAGAGCTATACTTTGTTTTCTGAAATTGATATCCCCATTCAAACAAATATGTGATAAAAAATGTGTTCATGTGTGAAAAAGCCATATGCAGTGTTGAAATTCTGGCCAACTCGTTATACAGATACTACATGCTAGAGAAATGATGACTCAGTAGAGGAGTTTTACTCATCCTGTAACATGCTCAACTTCACAAGCAACACCTTGCCTTCACTACTCTTACTCCTGCCAGGGATCGGGGAGGTAGAGATGTGCATGGCCGTAGGCAGGGTAGCCTAGGAAGCTGTTCTACAGTTTCTTCTGTGGGTTTAGTTTGATTTTAAATGAGATATATACTTTATCTGTAAGATCAAGTACAGCCATGGTGCTTGTCAGTCTCTTAAGGGAAGGAAGAGGCCACTTTGTATTTACATATCTGGATTCATGACAGAGGTGATCCCATAGCCCATCCCTTGCTACAGGCCTCTGAGAATGAATTGAAATACAATAAATGTCTGTAGATGCAGGATCCCTAGAAAACAGACAGCAGGTTTGCAAACATACTGCAGGAAATAATCATCGTCTACTCCAGTCAGAGTGACTGGACTACATCCAGCTCAGAGGGTCCTAAAATAAGGATGTGTCCCTGCCCATAGCAGGGGGTTGGAACTAGCTGATCTTTAAGGTCCCTTCCAACCATTCTATGATTCTGTGAAGGCAAACTGTGTCACTTTTGTTTTCCAAACCTTCCCAAAGCACAGATACAGCACAAGTTCTCTCATCAGACCATTTTAAAGGTGAGCTTGAAATATATTCTAAAGGATAACTAAAGGTAAAATACTTTTCTAGATAGCTCTCTCTGTATATGTCTCCCTGGTATTGCTGGGTGTCCTGGCCATGGTAGATACCATTCTCAAAGAGGAAAAGAGACACATCCAAAAAGTGTTGCAGAAAAAAAAAATAATAACAAAAAGAAATCCAAATTTTGTCTGGGAAACACAGCAGCATTCACAGCTCTCGAAGTACACATGAACATAGTCTGTTAAAGTGGTTGCTGCATTTTGTTCTCTATGCCATGTCTGAGGCAGAGTTTACTGCATCTAGAGAGGCAGTTGACATGTTCCCCTTCTGTAAAGAAATCTGAAGAAATCCTGCCAGAACAGACCTGCTTCAGACAGAGCATAACTATACTTAGAATCTCTAGATTCATGTCAGGGCTCGGATAGATACAATTATAGTATTGGGGTGTAGTCCATATGGGGGGGGGAGGGAGGGAGGGAGG
>NW_016690186.1:4094103-4170438 GCF_001604755.1 Lepidothrix coronata | reverse complement strand
TGTATAAAAGAGCCAAGACAGAGGAGGGAGTGTCCTTTGTTACAGCTGGAAAAAAAATGATTATAACAGTTTTTCTAATCAAAGAGATTAGTTACTTTTTCCTGCAAACTTTGTGTCTTTGAACTGCCACAGCTACAATGCTGCCACTCTTCATAAACATTATTGTTAGTAGGACTGTTTTTACATACAGCACAGAATAAGTGAGAAATAAAACAAAAGCAATGATCATACACAGTAAAATGTGTACTTTAAAACATATTGAGAAAACTATTTGTTTGATATTCTCAAAATTTTTCTTCTTTTTTTTTTTTTTACAAAATTAGATTTCTTTATAAAAATAATGCCCTTTACCTCTCAAGGATAGAAACAGCAGTTAAAAAATGAGCTAAGAGAATCCACAGGTTGACCTTTTCATGTCAGTTTATTACTTAACAGAATATATCCTTTTATGAATTTTATCCATGATCAAGTTGAATCTATTTGCTATAATCATGCACTGTCTCTTTGTGAAGAAGGACTAACCCATAACTGCTTTTTTAAACTTCATATCAAGATATAATGAAGATAATTAAAAAAAAAAATCTCTTGTTTTAACCAAACAAAAAGCAAGGAAAGAGGAGCTAGACACTGGGTATCACATTAGTTCCCCATGAAAGTTAGGTGGCATCAACACTTGAACAGAAAGCAAAACTATTCCCTTCCCACCTTTCTTCTGGAGCCCAAAACACTCACTCATTTACTTAATGACTGTAATGTAGAGCTACACTTGGACTAGCATGTTAAGCACCTGAGCAAGAGTCAGCTTGCTCAGAGTATGAATGATTCAGATAGGAGTGATCTGACTACTGCTGATGTGCATTAACAGCAGAGATTAGTCAGTCAGCTCTTTGCAAGTTTCAGGTGGCAAAATGAGTGATAAATGGTGATGCATTGTAAGGCATTAGAGATTTTTGGAGGATGAGGGAGAAGGAGGGAAAATTGCTGCTATCCGCAGTGCAATTTAGCAAGTAATGGCAACTTGGGAAGAATAAAAAGAAGACACTCAGAACCTCACCTATTTGCAATATTTGGTCAATTAGGTGATTAGAAAGTGAGCCCAGGTCAGGGTGGTATTGGTGCAATTCTTCTTTTGACTTCACGTTCTGCATAATTTTGATCAGGACATCCACAATGACCTGACTTTTTGTATTTCTCTTGCTGAATTTTTTTTTTTGTAGTGATCATAAACATTTAGTCAGAAATTTTGCTAATAGCAAGGAACAACTGTCCCTTTGAGAGGGGTGCTCAATGCAATGAGCACAGTCCGGACATTCAAGATAAACTTGCTCAGAACCCTGCAGTTAGTGGAAAAAACCCATTGCTGCAGGCCAACACTGACAGATCCCTGCTAGGCTGGGCTCTGGCACTGCCAACACTTAAATGTTTCACACTTAACTTTTAAAAACAGCTTTTTATATGGGAATTTTGCAATCAGACCCCCTCACCCCAGAAGTCTGCTCCAGTTTCTAATGTGAATCACTGTTGCTAGACAAACCTACGCTTCAGTTTTATTGATACTATGTGAGAAGTGTACTGGGCATAAGGGATTTGCCTATTCTGAGACCTCCACCCCCACTATCATACCTGTTTTGGGAACTGGATTGCTGCTAGCAAATATGGGTAAAAATAATTTATTATACAGCAAAATTTCTCAAGGGAATGCTATGTCTGGCTGCTTTACATAGGCTCTGAAAAATCATTTTGGAATGATACAGTGATAAAATGTAAAAATCACATTTAGCTTGCACCTTGAGTCTATACATAGTGCCAAAGCTAAGGCCATGTCTACCAGGAGACATTGCTGTGTCCCTGAGTCATTGGGATGGCCAAAGCTACCTGCTCTTAGCAGTAGCTTCTAAGAACCCACAGTGGGATAATTGTCTCCTCATCACGAGGCTTTTGACATGATAGAGTGATATGGACAACTTTTCCAGATTTTTGAATAAATGAAATCTTGCCTAAAATATTGGCACATACTCTTCAGAGGTCTTGCTGTGAAGGAGGGAGGTTTTAATGAGTGGGCAGCATCAAGTCAGGCCACTTTCTCCTGTTTGTTTTTTTTTTATAATTGCTGCCAGCCTCAGCCAGAGATGGGTGTAATGAACCATGAGGGGTGGCCTCATGGCCTGGTCCACCCCTGCAGCTTCCCAGCAGAACAGGCCAGAGAGGCATGGATGCACCTTCTTGGAGGGGACAGGGAGGAAGATCACACTGCCACCCACAGCCTGCTGGAAGACCCACTGCAGAGCGTGCAGGTTGCAGCCACTCCCACTCCCAAAGCTAGTGACGCTGTCATTCCCCGTCCCAAGCCCGGTGAAGTGTTAACACAACATTTTCCAACCCAGAGATCAGTCCCTCTGGAGACCAGGCACATGTGCAAAGATGCTCAACAGCAGTGCAGAAGAGCAAGGGGTGAGAAGGAACCTCCCCTGCAGTTCCCTGCTTTGAAGGGGCAGAAGTGGGGCTGGGGGTGAAGCAGCGAGTGGGAAGTGCCCGGCCACTGCATGCTTCACCCTTCCCATCCCCTTGTCCCATGCTCCTGCTTTTTTCTACTTTTGTACTTTTTTTTTCAGTACACTTCCAAATATTTGTTTTGTGAATAACAACAGATGTACAGTTATATTTATCTGCAGAGGTGATTACTTTAGAAGCCCAAACTGAGCATTGAAAACTTAAAAAGCTTTCATTTGCCCATTCCTATAGATAACCATTTTCAAAGAAATTATCTCCTTGAAAGAGACAGCTTAGCTTCTTTGTGACAATAATGCTGTCACGTAGGAGGGTACCTTTACAACTCAAACACAAGTGGAAACATTTCTTGTACTGCTCAAACCAAAATACAATCACAGTTTTTAAGAAGGAAAAAGCCACTTTCTCCTCTAATCCATTATTCTGTATAACACAAGTCACATAATTTCATCTGTTTTCTTAGTATCCATAACTCTCAAAGTATGTTGTACTTAGGAAAATGGATATTTTCCAGACATTTAAAAAAAACCCCACCTCATCAGGTCACATGTGAGATGGGGCTTTCAGATGACAGGTTTAGCCTCTACCTGTAATTAATCAGCTGTCTCCCAGCTGATGAGATAAGGCTAACAAGCAGCTTACTTAATGGAGGGAGCCTGTTGTGGCTGAAGAGACTAGGTCATGTTAAGGATAAGGCTCTGTTATGCAAAACTGGGTGATCTGCCTGCTATCTAGGTGATGGTAGAGAGCTGGAAGGAGTCAGGTGGTAAGATCTGGCTTACCTCTTTTACCTGGCTTTGAGTTATGCTCTTGACTGATTTAATCCCTTTGGAAAGAGTCTTGGAAAGCACTGCCTGTACTCAGTTCAGCTAGCTGGTCTGCCAGTCTGCTCAAGGGAAACGGAGGACTGAGGAGCTGCTTGTGAGCGGAAAATGTTCAGCTTATACAAAGGTTATTTTACTACAGTAATTCTTGCTGACCTATGTGAGAGATTTGATTGTGGTTTGTGTCCATTGGCTTTTAACAGCAATTATGTGATTTCATAGGGTATTTTATCTATATTTCTGTCCTTGAACTATGTTGCAACTGTAAATGCTAATGAGGAATGTGGAGAGTTTTACACCACACAATGCAGAGTTCTGTATAGGATGGGCAAGGCCTAAAAACTAGACAGCATGTTAACCTCTTCTGTAGGAGTTCTAATTCACTAGTGAAAGCATCAGTACCATAAGGGACTTCAAATCTTGCTAGAGCTTCCCTTAAAGCCTTGCAGTACCAGGTGCTGCACAGAAATTGGTTTGGTAACTACCTCCAACCAAGTTCTTACCATCTGTCATTGCAGCGCTCAAATGGGTCTCTTGATCTGGCAGTATGAATGCTCAAATCTATAGAGAGGCTTATGCTAGCACACTCTTCTCTTTGTAGTCCAGGCAAAGATCCAAAAAAAAAATAAAAAAAAATAATAGAGATCTGGGTACCAGCGTGTAAATCAGGCAGAACTTAAAGGCACAAAACCACTTTGTCATCTTTTACTTATATTTGCCATCAAAACCCTTCTGTGGCGTGTATGGGTTTAGTACCGTGGTTCTCTTTCAGTTAACGACTAAAAAATGCCTGGAGGCCAGCTCCCTTCCCTGTGAATGAGTGCCTGCACTACACTAGATGGCACTGCTTAATACTCACGTTTTTCTCTTGTCTCTGCTATGACGGTTTCCCGGATTTGGAGCATCCTGTAGCTGCAACTTCAGACAGTACTCTGTGGTCGCTGGTGATGGGATGGACTGCAAGGAGGTATTGGGAGCAGTCGTGTAACAAGGCAGTAGCAATGGTCATCAGAATCACTTTCTGAGTTCATCTCTTTACCCTAATGGGTAAAGCAGAGTCTTTTAGAGTTTACACACAAATTAAGACTGAATTCTGATGTTACCTTTTACTCTTGCTAACATCCCTCATCTCCTTTCTCTCATGACAGGAATAAAAAGCATTGGTAGAATTCCTGCAAACATCAGGCATCTTAGAAAGCAGGAAATCTAAGTGATAATACAACTGTTAGATACTGATCAATAAATACAGGGAGAGGACAAGCTGTAGAATAACAAGTTTCTGCTCTCATCAATAGCCTATAAATTTGGCAGTAAACAGGTGTTTCTTTTCAGAATAGTGTTCAGCTGATTCAGAAGTTTGATTCTTCCAAGGAAAGGTTGAACGACATTTAGGATTGCTGTTGAACAATCCTATATTGTGCCCTGCATTCACTAATAAATTGCTGAATACACCTAAAATGTGAAAATATAAAGTCCCACCAGTATTTTATGTACTTTCTGAAAGATGATGTATGCTTACAGAAGTCAAGCATCAAATGTCACAACTAATGTATGGCCGTTTCATGACTTCGAAATATGTTGTACTAGTTGAAGTACCAACCTCCTCCAAGAGTAAGCAGAGAGCTAAGTTAGATACTTTTAAATCAGCTGGGCCTAGAATATTAAAAACTAACTAAAGTTGTGGTAGAATACAACAGTTACTTCTGAAGATGGGTGAAGTTCTGGAAAAGAGTAAAGGGGATGGGTCTCTCAGGAAAAAGATGGGAAAAGCAGACGACTTTGGTCACTGTAGATTGGCCACTGATTCGGTTCCTAGAAAGAGCACAGATAAAAAGACTGGCTAAGGGAATTGCAAAGAAATAAGTAACAGCCTATGGGTGTGCCACCTTATTTTCTTTGACACTGAAATGGACCTTTTAGTTGAGGTGAAGCATCAGGGACATCTTGGCTGTTTTCATGATGGTTTGTTTGGTTTCTGACTTAGGCAGTGGAAGTGGGAATTAAACTTGAAGACTACTCCAGATGGGAAGGCATGCAAGTACACACAAGGGTTATTTAGAATTTAAAAGATCTGGAAAAATGGATTAAAAATACTGGGTGAGATTCAATAAAGATGCAATGCATTTGTTAGTTGATTATTCCTCCCCAGTAGAGGATGAAAAATAAATGGTTAGGTAGCATTTTTTCAGAAAAGGGTCTTGGGAGTATACTAATCATAAATCATAGCTGCGCTCCTGCCAGCACACCCCCTGAATCTCATAAGAGTGGGAGATACAGACAGAAATATAGATTGCAAGACACAGTGAAAGATCCTTTTTCCGCCCATCATTGATCAAGCCTCAGCTGGAGAACTGTGACTGGTTTTGGATATTATACTTCAAGAGCAATGTGGCACACTTGGAGACCATCCAGAGAAGAATAACATGTTCTCCTTAGTAAAGAACATAACCTACAAATAAAATATTTCTAAAAAAACCTGTCTAGATTAGGAAAGAAAAATCTGGGAGTGGAAAAAAAAGGAATTATCACAATTTTCAAGAATATAGAGGCTGTTTCAGAGAGAAAGAGGCTCTCTCCAAGTATCATGAATAAAAGCAACGGCTTTAAATTGGTTCAAGGAATATTGGGGCTTGACATGAAAAAATCTTGCAGGTATTGTTATTCCTGTCTTGAAACAGTGAGAGGAACTTTCTGCCCTGTTTTTCTGTTATGATAATTCATAGTAATTAATACAAAGAATTTCATTTTAAAGATACAGCTGTGCCACTCCAGATCCTGCATCTAGTAAGCTGGCAAGGCTGATGCTGTATTTTTAGACCTTAACCTTGAATTATATTGGTGTCTAAACAATGTTCTATTTTATTTTCCTTTCAGCCATGCTGAATTGCTCATCTGAAATAAAAAACATGGATGTGACTATGTTTTCAAGACTTCACCACTGAAATGTTACACATACTTTTTTTTTTACGCTTGTAACCCAGATTAAAAAATATGGTAAAAGGAAGAAAATAATAATACTTCAAATATGATCGTTAACATGTTGGGTTTTTTTCCCAGTGGCTCAGTAAGTGGTAGGTTAAGACTAAGCCTTTTAGCATGGCTACAAACCAAGCCTTATACCAGGTTTATAATCAAAAGTATAAGTTAAGCTTTCTGGAATTCTCCATCCAGGCCTAAAGCTGTGTCAGGGGAGGTTTAGGTTACATATTAGAAAAAGTTGCTTCACCCAGAGGCTGATTGGGCACTGGAACAGGCTCCCTAGGGAAGCCTGGTGTGACTCTTGGGGATGGTCCTGTGCAGGGCCAGGAGTTGGACTCGATGATCCTTGTGGGTCCCTTCCAATTCAGCATGTTCTGTGATTTTGTCATTCTGTGAAAGGACCTGGGGGTGCTAGCCAACAGCCAGCTGAACATGAGCCAGCAGTGTGCCCAGGCAGCCAAGAAGGCCAATGGCATCTTGGCTTCTATAAGAAATAATGTAGCCAGCAGGACCAGAGCCGTGATTTTCCCCCTGTGCTCAACACTGCTGAGGCCACACCACAAGTCTTGTGTCCAGTTCTAGGCCTCCCACTTCAGAAAAAACATTGAGGTACTGGAGTGTGTCCAAGCACTGTCAAGCATTGGAACAGCTGTCCAGGGAAGTGGTGGAGTCACCCACCATCCTGGAGGTATTTAAAAGACTTGTGGATGTGACACTTAGGGACATGGATTAGTGGTGGACTTGGCAGTGCTGGGTTAACAGTTGGACTCAATGATCTTAAAGGTCGATCCCAACCTAAATGATTTTATGATTCTATGGCATGATGCAGCAAACAACTGCAGAGAGAAGTCACTTGATCTAGAAAGGTGTGTTGAAAGAGTATCAGATTTCTGTGAGGTACTTAATTTTGCCAACATTAAAATGGAAGACAAAATGTCATGTTTCTTCCTCATAACATGGCAAAGGAGATAAAACAGGGGACATCATTAAGTCAGGAAAAGTTTTCATCCTTTTTTTTTAGCAAACAAAAGGACTTTCTTATAATGCAGTATTTTTCTCTGAAAAAATGTTGGTTTTTGAAATATTGAGTCTCAGTGATGTAATGAAAGTGAAGAAAAATTGGATATTAATATATCCGGTGTTTTATGAGGGTTTTGCAAACTAGCGCTTTAGTAAGAAATAGGAGTGTATACTTTAGGAGTCTTGTGTTATAAAAAGGACTCGTTCTGTTTTCAAAGCTTACTCCTGTCACATTTGTTAAGTGCTGTGGAATTTATGCACAGCATCAAATGCAGCATTGGAAAGAGTAGTTTTCTTATATGAGCATTGTAGGGCAGATGACAAAAGCCTGCTAAACCTTATTTTGAACCTCAGGTACAAATAAATTTTAACTTTATGTACAATAAGTTTTATAGGTGGATTTTAAAATTTATGTTTTAACTAGAATTAAGTATCATTTTGCACAATAAATTGAGACATAACTGATTGTATTTGAAGATGGTAGGAATGTACACTTAAAAGGAAAATATTCTAAGGAAATCCTGTGCCCCTAAAAAGTAATGATAAAAAGAAAATATTTTGCCCTTCATGTCACTGTTCTTCATTTCTGCATGAAAAGATGATTTCAGTATGCATAATAAGGAGGATGGAATGGGTACCTCATAGGTCCTTCCTTTCCTCTGCTTACCTTGCCCTTTGTTCTTTGGTCTCTTGGGTTCCTTTACATGAGTGCCCTAACTTGGTTTGTCACATCAGGGAAGTCCTGGGCCTGGAAGAGGGTTGAGCTAGATGACAGGGCAGCTGGGTGCTGGCCCCTAAAATTGCCAAAGAGCCCTGAGCCTATAACCTCCCTGTTTCTTTCAATCCTGTTAAATGTTTACCTACTTAAATACATCTTTGAAATCTCTCTATAAATTACTTACAGGTGTAAATCCCATTCAAAATCAATAGCAATTTTTTTTTGCTGAAGTGATCAATTTTAAAATCCTACCCATAGCCTTAGCACAAAGATAACGCTTACCTCAGGTTCTTATGGCCTATATTTACTGTTAGTAGACCTCTGTTTTTGTAGAGTTACTGCCATCTGAACTCATCAAGGTAACTGTGATGAAGAAGGAATGCTATTTTTGATGGGAACAAACTTAGAGATTTTGGATTTTTTTTTTCTTGATATTATTATGCTTCTGAAAAAGGGGACTAGTTAAAGGACAAAGCTCCTGTTTTTCCAGCAAAAATGCTTGTTCCTGGTTGCACAGAATCTGCTATGCCACAACAAAAGCACAATCAGAGGTGAAGTCCTAAATGCTGAAGTGCTGCAAATAGTCAATGCTTATTCTTCCTTGCACTTCAAATTGGTTTTGTTATAGAATCATAGAATCCCGTAGGTTGGAAAAGACCTTTAAGATCGTCAAGTCCAACTGTTGCAGATGTGCACACAGAATCACAGAATGGTTCAGGTTGAGAGGGACCACATTGGGTCACCCAGTCCAACCCCTGCTCAAGCAGGGTCATCCTAGAGCACATTGCACAGGATGGTTCGAATGGTTCTCTAATATTTCCGATGAGGGAGACTCCACAACCTCTCTGGGCAATCTGTTCTGGTGCTCAGTCCCCCACACAGTAAAGAAGTTCTTCCTCATATTCTGGTGGAACTTCCTGTGCATCAGTTTCTGCTCGTTGCCTCTTTCCTATTGCAGGCACCACCAAGAAGAGCCTGGCTTCAACTTCTTGGCACCCCCACTTTAGATACTTCTAGACATTGATAAGGTCCCCTCTCAGCCACTTCTTCTCAAGGCTGTACAGGCCCAGCTCCCTCAGCCTTTCCTCATGAGAGAGATGCTCCAGTCCCTTGATCAATTTTGTCGTTCTCCACTGGACCTGCTCCAGGAGCTCCATGCCTCTCTTGTACTGGGAAGCCCAGAACTGAGAGTCCAGTCATATACATGTATATATGTAACACAAACTAGATACTGAAAAATTGTGACTCAAGAATTTTAGCTCTCCTATGAATTGGCATAAATAATGTGAAACACTTTTCCTGAAACCTACTTTAATGATGAAAATATTGCTATTTTCAGAGCAAAGGTGCATCTGTTTTCTTTAGAACAATGCCAAAACTTAACTAATTATTTCACTTTGCAGCTAGTAAATGATCTTGGCTCAATAATGAGTTGTTTTATTCCTGTGCATTTCATGCAGGCAGCAGGGACCACATGTTCATATAGAAAAATAAGGTTTAAAGGTCTTCTAGCTATTTGAAAGAATAATTTTGAAAAAGCTGCTCATAGCAGTCAAAATTTTATGGAGCATTTCCTATATTAAGCCCTTAATACTTTTAGCTTTCTGTAATTTACTTTGATTTTTTTTCATACCAAAAAGTAGTGTTTTCTGCCTTTTTTGACCAGAGGACTGTCAGTAAACACCTATGTGAAATCAGTATGGTTGGATTTTATACCCAAGTGTAAATCAGTTAAACAAACAGGTTGCTTGTTTTAAATGATGAAGTACAAAGTTAGCTAGATGAGGATGCTCCACACTGGGGAGACAGCACTGGCCTTGTCCAGCAGGCTTTACTTCCATATTTCCGGAAAAAAAAGGGAGAGAAGAATTAAAACACTTCAGTCATGATCTGAATCTTGTTTCAGTGCTGGCTATTAAGAGAGCATGGCAAAAGGGTGGTTGTCTTGGCTAGATACGTTCAGAAATCCAAAAGCATGGACTAAATGAAAACTAGCTATCACAAATGTTTTTCAGGCCCTCACTGCCAGCGGCTGCACATTCCCTAAAATCTTTCCTCCTAATGTGTTATTGTATAGAAAAAGTTGGCATGCACATGCATAACACGTCTGAGTGCAGATGTTTTTTGTGATCTTAGTGGTGATTTTTTTCCCTCGATTTTCTCCCTTTCTTTCTATGTGCATGTGGAGTAGAGAAGGAACACACAATGAGAGTTTTGTGTTTGTCAGTTGTGGAAATAACATTCTCTTTAATGTTTTCTTCTCCTCAGAACCCCATATTTGCTATTTTAAGTGTCCCAGCAGCTTGCACAGGATAGAAAAAATGCCATATAGAAAAGCCAGGCTGGGCCACACTAGATCAGCTTGAGAAGCAGATACTGCTACCTCGCAGCCCAGAGATGAGGTGGCCTGAGAGACTGTGCTGAGTATTTTCTACCCAAAGGACAGAACAGCCTCTGTTTGAAAGAAAAAGCTTCAAACTTAGGCAACATCCCTGTCAGTACTGATTGTGCAACAAAATCTACGTAGTTCCAATGAACAAGTGAGAAATAAATTCACTGTTCTGCAATTCACTGAGACTGTGTCCCGTCAAGTTTATCACTGCTCTTTGGTGGGTGGTGGCTTAGTTTTTGTTAGCAGGGTGTCTGGCTGTACACACTGCAAGCAGTCTACTCTGAAGGGAGAAAAACATGCATTTGTCATGATCAAACTACAAATTAAATTAATAAAAATACTGGTAATACGGTTTTAACTGCTAATACACTCCCATGTATGTCACATATACCTACAGAATTGCCAGGAAATTCCACATAGTAGAAGAGGGCAACTTGCTGAAAACTGTATTTGGTGAACTGAAGCTAATAAAGTACCACTGGCTGTGGAGGTTCACTTCATGCTGCATAGCTGCTTTTGCTCCGCATCATGAAATGCAGCAAGTTTAACAACACGTGGCAGTTTTGTAAGGGGAAGAGGGAGGGAGAGTCAAGGCTGTTTATAGATCAGATCTTCCCCAGTCATAGTTTATGTCCACATAGCAAATGGCACTGAATTATTCAAACATTTTTGGAGTTGAAATTACCAGGCCCTAGTGGGTATTAGTGGTATCGAAGTGGTTCCTCTTTCATGAAATGGTGGAGGGGGAGGATGCTGCCTGTAAACTATAACATGCTCTGCAAATGTCCCTGTTCCCCTCTCAAAGTCTGGACCTTCATTTTTATAGCAGCCTGAGAGATAAGTAAATACTCATTTTACAGGCAGGGAAATTGGGGTTATTGAAAGACTGAAGCATTAACAGAAGTAACCTCTCTAGTTCTTCTATTAATCCACACATGACTATTAACGTACCTACAAAGTTTTAAACCACATGTGTAAAGGCAATGAGAAATTTTATGTGGCTTTTCCACTTCCTGAACTGGCTTAAAACCAGTGTGCACAGGAAAAAAGCAAGAAAAAAAAAAGATGTTCTGCAGGGCATCTGACCACCTTGTACTTGTGAAGCCCAGGAAAATCAGCTGGCTCACTAGCAAAGTCACTGACTGCATGCACGTAATTGTGGTTAAAAAAACCCTAGAAAATATCACAACCTGCAGCCTGTCAAGGATGACTCCAGAACAAGCTTCTTTTCATATAATAGCCCAGTAGCACTCTTTTTTAGGGTATCTCTTATCAGAGAAGCCTTTTACAGGAACTCAAAAGCAATAGCATTTTCTACAAACAGTACCCTCCTATGCCACAGTTTCTGCATGCTTGAATTGGAGCGTAGGCGGGAACTCCTACCTGCAATAAACCAAAAGCAATAAATGCCCATCCATGAACTGCAGTCATGATTCCATCTCTCCCTGGGGACTATTCCCTCTCAATACCAAATCATCAGAATGAAATGGAAAATGGTTTCATAGCTCTTGGCTCTTTAGTTAGCTAGGACTCAAATGAGACCACTATTTGAGACCAGAGTAAGCAGCCAAGAATAATTCAGTAGCAAATCTGGCATGAGTTACACTTCCAGAGCACCTCAAGTGTCTGTTGTGGCAATTCTCAGGTAAGAGATCTCACACTTACAATTCTCTGAGAAAAAATAGTCTCACACAGCAGTTACAGAAGGTGCTACACAAAGTTTTTTAAAGAGGACTTTGTAAAACAACTGTATTCCCTAGGGATAGAATGGTGAGAGAATAAGTTTCAGTGGTAGTTTACCCCACTCTTATGATTACTCTTATGGATGAAAATAATTGCCTGACATACAGACGGATTTGAGTACCTCTTCTTCCCATGAGCAGTAACCTGCTGGTATTCAGGTTAAGACTTCAGGAAGCAAATATTTCAGTCTTGATTTTCTTCTGCTTCATGAGAGCTGGAAACACATGAAGATTTATATTAGAGCAAATATGAAATTTTTAATACTTCAGCCTTTTATCCAAGGCAAAAGTACCCTTTTATCTTTTTAATGCTTCAGCCATTTGTCCGAGGATGTCAAACCACACTAGTGCCAAATATCAAGACTTGAAACTTGTTACATTATCCAATATTTTAGAAGTGGAAAAGCAGAAAAAGCATAGAAGGAGAAAAAAATTTGCCTGTCATCACTGCTTCAGTCAGTAGGACATTAGAAAAGAGACCTCAAACCTTTGTAGCATAAAGTTTAGCACTAGAAGTATGGTTGTATAGGCTAAACCCTGGTAGGACAGAGGACATGGATTGCTGTCTAGTGAGTCTGTATTGCACAGAATTGCTGATGGTTAACTGAACCTTATCTTCTAGACAAGACTGAAGACACAAAAAGATGAACAATCAACTGTGCCCCTCAGCTCTTTCTTCCAACGATTTTCTGCGACATTAAAAATATGTCTGGTTTTGGCTTTACCTGTCTTTGGCTTCCCTTGTTCTGTCAGCCTCATTCCTTCTCCTGCCTTCTCAGGTAGGTTAAAGCCTTTTAGATTTGTGTTCCTTCTCTGTTAAGGTACTTTGCAGTGATACAGTCACTTCTTGGTCTTCTCTTTGAGAACTCCATCTGCTTGGTTTAGCAAAGTCTGTCAGTACAAGGCATTTCCTCCAGCTGTCAAAGCATTTTTCCTGACTCTCTCTTTGTCCTTTTCAGTTCTGAACTTTTCCTATTTGTTTCCTGCATTTTCTTTTTTAAAGCACCGGCAGAAGAATGACTTGTACTATTTCAGTAATAGTGACCCCAGTGCTCCATTTAGTGGTAAGCTCCCTTCTCCTTACAGGTTGGCAGTTCATACACAGTGCCCATCACCAAGGCAGGACACTGGCAGCTCCTGCTACCTTGTCTGTTTCTTAGAAGCCTCATATCTTCTTACATGCTGCTGTTTCCTAAGATGTGACTGTCCATTCTGCAGTAATGACCCCTATTCCCTTGCCCTGAGCATGTAACTTACATTTGGCTGCATTTTAATGTATGTGGTATGCATTACAAAACTGCACTGAAAATCAGGTAAATCTCTGTAACACTTCTTCTAACTCAATGAAGAAAATTTACAGCCTAATTTTAAGAACTATAAGTATTCTCCAGTCTCTTGAATTTATTAGCTCTAAATATCAAATAAACTATAAAATCCCTCATTTTTTACTTTCAGGAAGTTGGATTTCTATTTCTCTACTCAGAGATTAAAATCCTAGTTTGCAAAACCTTTGCAAGCAAATTACAGAATGAAGTGTTAAGGCACCAAGCAAAAAGAGAAAAATATGCCTGAAGAGAATTAACAACATTAATAAGAGGACAACAGATGATAGAATAATTTACTATTTCAGCACAAAAGGGTCTCTATTAGAACTAAATCCCTTTGAGGAGGGAAGAGAAAAAAGGCTACACGCTGTAAGCAAGAAAGTAACCAGCAGCATAATCATTGCTGGAATCTGATCTTAATAATTTACCCTTACTTAGAAATCTTGTCCACGTACAGAAAAGACGTGACTGCAAATTAGTAAAACAATTATAGTCAAAGGCTGTTTATACTTCATGACAAAACTCAGTGAAAATCTTTGCCTTCAGAGACCGTATGAGTGTTGAATTCCAGGTAATATTCCCAATGCGATTGATCAAAAGAGCCTAGTCTTCAGTGAATGTGCATCTGATCAGTATCTGATAAATCTGAGCTTCCAGTTAGATCAATGACTTGCCTGGTAAAGGCCAGAAATTAAAGGAGAGAAATTAAAGGTGAACAACAATGGTGGTGCAAAGGACAGAGATCCCAGTACTTCACGGAAAGCTAAGCAGTCCCTGTGTTTGCACAGAGCTGACTTGAAGTCACAGCACTCCCATACCCAGGCTTATCTCAGGGGTCTCATCTAAATAGTGTAAGGAAAAGCAGCCTGCCCCACAGAAAAAGACTTCTAGTAGAACAGCAAGTGGAAAGAAAGGGGGAAAAAAGAAGCCCCAGATCCTGCAAACCTGTGCACTCATCCATAGTTGTGATGTGCATTCATCCATAAACTGCCCCATTGACTACATAGGATTGGCAGTCTATTAAGTTTACTGGCAAGACTGGAGCCTGGGGGTAAACCTCCTGGGGGTGAAGGGATCCATTTGGGTTCTGCCCACAAAACTTCTCAGCATCTGGCCTGAGAGACTCACAGGACACTAAGACAAATCAACTAATGATTATTCTGTCCTGACAATAAAACTACAACTTAAATACTGCTCCTTCATCAAGCTATACTGTAGTATCCCCGGCCTGTGCTCAGTGCAGAGGAGAGGCAATGCCACCCTATACAGCCTTCTTGGACAAGGGCTTGGTCACTTGATCAGTTGTGTCTGTCCCAGGTTAGAAAAGAAACCCTGACTAACTTTTTCCTGTGTGAGGGGGAAGGATAGTGTAGGACACAGAGCGGTCTTTGGTACGTCCCTGCCACCCTGCACAGCCCCAGCCTGCTATACTTGATGTCAAAATTAAAGTAGCTGCACTGACCTGGACCATCTAGATGCAAATTTCTCATTCTGAAAAAAATACCCTCTAAGCCAATTGATAAAACTGGAGCAGGGAAAGCAGCTTTAACTCACGGGGAATCCATTCCCAGTTAAAAACAGGCTCCAGTAAAGTGGCTGCTGAGTCTATCGCATTGTGTATTGGTAAAAGTAACTTGAGTTTTTTATCCTATCCAAAAGCCTTCATTTTAGGCCTCTGCTAATTCCTTAGCTTGCAAATTCCCAGAACAAGAAATGTCATAACAGGCTTTTCTGCCCATCATGAAATGCACTTATTACCTCTACACGGGAAACTAATTTGGTCTTCTGATTTTCAGCAGTGATTTCTGTGTGAAGCATGGTGACTCTTATCAGAAACTGGCAGGGGTTTATATATGTTAAAAGTTAATCAGTGATTCCATTCTTCAAGGCAGGACGTATTATTTTTCTAGATGGATGGGTTTTTTTGTCTAAAGTAATGCAAAAAAAAATAGTTTTGTATTCTTTGAATTGTAATTGTACTAACCAGAAATATTTTCAGCCTTATTTTATGTTTGAGACCTAATCCCCTAGTGGACTGTGAATGGAAATATTGTGGGTTGGGTCTTTGTACAGTATATGAAGCAGATTCTCCAGTCTGGTCATGGTACTCTGTGTTACAATAATGCAAAGAAACTGTGAAGTGTTTTTAACTAATCATATGAGGAGTTTTCAGTCCTGGACAATCTTCAGGAGGCGTGAGGCCACTATTGGATTCTTGCTAATCTGTACCCACTGCCTGATGTGAGGCACTGCTGTGAAAATACAGGTATTCCCAGTCTGAACCATGGGCTGATGTAACTGTAGTCATGTTAGGGGCATGGGCAGGCAGCATCAGCTGGACACGGGTCTACTAAAGGGCAGAAGGTGGGGAATTCAGAAAGGTTCTAAGGGTTCAGAAGGCTCTGGCTAGTGCCTCCTGCACAGCTTTTTCTTGACCATCAAAAAGACAGGTTATCTGTCAAGGAAGTTAAACCATTTCAGTTAATTCTGATATTTGAAGCTGAGATCTATTTTCCGGTCAAGTTCACCTTTCACAGATGACATTCCACTGGAACCTTCATAGGGTTTCTGGAGGTGAACTATAGCCCCAGAGATCAGTAACACACCCAGAAGCTCAGTTGCCCAAAGGCTGTGATCTAAAGCCTATTTTACAGGTGGAGCCAAGAGAAACCAGAGGAAGCATTTCAACTGGAACAGAAAGCAAAAGTCTCTTTTGCTAGAAGATGTTCAAAAGGAGAAGAATTCTTGGCATCCTGACAATTCCCACATGACATAGACAGGAAAAGCACTATCAATGCAGGCCCTCTTCTGGATCAGCTTCAGGCTCTTTCCCACCCTTCCACCTGCACCACTAACAGCAGCAGTGACAGCTAAGGCACTGTCAATGCTTCAGAAATGCTCAGGTTTAAAGCAGCGTTACACACGAGCAGGAAAAGCCACGTAAGCGGCGCTCACTTAATACGGTATTCCTAACAGCCTGCACGCTGGATGTGCTGTAATTACAAGAGGGCAGCGCAGTGGTGTGGCTCCGACTGCCCCCAACAGCTCTGCTCCTCTGGAAGAGCAGAGCTGACAGCTCAGGAATGAGAGCAGCAGAGCTGGAGGCAGCTTTCCTGGCAGCTGGCCTGCCTTCACACCGCTCTCACCCAGACCATGCTGGTGCATAGGAGCTTTCTGAACAACATGAAAAAGCCCAGGGCAAGAGGCAAACAAATTTGTTTTCTCTTTGGGATAAAAAAGGACACTCAGATAATTTAATTTGCCAGGCTCTGCTGTAGTATGATGGTGCAGATGAGAGGATGCAGACATTCTAGGGCAGCCTACTTTAACATGGAGGCACTGGGAGGTTTCTTATACAAACAGTGGCATTAACAAGTCTGTCTTAGTCTATCTGGTCCAAAAGGTAGTATTTATGAAGTATAGCTTATAAGTTTTGAGTTGGGTGGTTTTTTTTATACACTAAAAAAAATGGATGTGGGTTTTGAAATTAATGGAAGTACAAAGAGATCACAGCCTTTGGGCAACTCTCCGGTCCTGAAGTAACAGAGATCTTGTTTTCTTAACTCCAAAATAATGGGGAAAAAAGCATATATATATATATATATAGCCAAAGTAAATATAAGGACTATAGGCTCCCACTTATTTTAAAGGTTTCAAATTCAGACCCCTTATGAGAGGGTCTTACTGATTTCAACAGAAGTTATTAGTCCATAAGAAGGAGAGCTCTACAGAATGTGATTTCACATGATTGTCCTCTTTAAATGCATTCCCTCAGCTTCCCAGGAAATGGAGGCAGACAGGGTCCAGAGTGTGCCTTTTTACTTCTGGGTATTTTATTTGGGATACTACAGTATTGCCTTGCAACTCGGCCACAGAGCTGCAGGTAGTTCATTTTGGATCGTGCCTACAATCACCTGGGAAATCTCCTTTTACTGTTGTATGCTCAGATACTATCATGATCCAAGTCCCTGGGCTGATCAGTGCAAATAGCTAGTGAATACATCTACAACCTCTCCTGATTATCATGCAGCTGTACTGTGCAGTAGCTTTCCTCCATTTACTTTCTCATTACCTGTTTAATGTTCCTCTGTCTCCTTTTAAAAGGGAAATCTTCTTGACCTCAATCAGTATTTTTTCAAACTCCTTCCTCCCCCACCCCTACCAAGTTCATGCTTCACCCTCAGCCTTTAATGCTCATTCACTAGGGCAGACTGTCCTTGATGACCTGCTGTCACTTTCTCGCCCTGCCTTCCTATGTCAGAACATCTTCTATCCTGACATACCAAGCTGATCTCCAATACTGACATATATTCAGGATAGTAGTGTTAAGCAAGGGCAAGTATTTGCTTTCATATGGCAGCCAGAGATGCCAGGATGGTTACTGCCTTCCCTTGATTTAATACCACAAAGTTTTACTCTGAGTCTTGCTCTTTGACTTTTGATTTTCTGCTATAAAAAGGAATGTGTGACAAGGCAGGTGGTGGGTCGTTACCAGGATGTATCTGATTTGTTTTTTCATGAGATAACATTTGCTACTTGGGATCTCTACTTCCCACATGGACTCATACAAACCATAACGCAGAGCTGGTACAGAGCACAGCTTTCCTTCTACCATAGAGGCTTTTGGCAGCTCAGGGGAGCTGTGTGGGGTTTTGGATAAGCAGTCCTCATAATCCCAAAGGATATTGTGTGTGCAATGGTAGAGAGCTTGAAAATGCTAGTGTATTTGGTGTTTGCTCTGCAGCACATGCCTGGAGGGCGCTTTTTTAAATACAGATATTGCCTTGGACACCTCCAAAAGCAGTTAAGATGTTCAAAGGGTATTAAGGTAGCACTCAAAAAGGGCACAGGGTCACCTGGGCTCACCGTTTAACAATTTCAGTTTCAGATCACCACAGCTTGGAGAGGTACAAGATTCCCCACCACAAACACATCTCAGCTTGGTGCTAAGGAAGACTTTTTCATTGACTTTGCCAGCATAAGAGGGAAAGGGAATGGCTCTTCTGGAGGCTGGAAGTGTACACAGCTGTAGATAGCACACAGATTTGCAGAGTGTATGTCGTTCTCTGTGCTACTCTACAACAGAGCTTTAGCTCTTGTAGTGAAGTATCTGGCCAGGTGGTTTCTGATAAAGAAGATGAAAGAATTCAAGTCTATATATGCCTGAGGTTTAAACTTGAAGGTGTGATTGAAGGACTTTTCTTCCTTGTTCTCAACATATATACTCATTTTGTCATTTGTATTTCCCCCACCCTTTCCCGCATTTATTCACTAGACACAGAAGCAGAAGACCCAAGATCCAAACACGGAAATCTTGTGCTTGCTGCCAGTTCCCACCTCAGCTTTATAACCTCGTTCTTCAGCACTGGCCAGGATGAGTTTCACCCTTTGCAATACCCCAAACTTCTCATCATTTCAACATAGCTATATCTTATTAAAAAAGCAAACATTATCTTGCATTACCCACTAATTACCCCAACCCAAAGCCCCTAGCTACCCAGAAGTGAGCTCTCTCTTCCAATGAACTTGTCATTAACCTCTTAGTCCCCTTTTAAAACCCACCAGGTCCCCTGCTGCTGAACTGGTTCACAGCCCACAGCCAAGGACATCTGGGAAGGTTAATGGTTTTTCTCGCTTCTTTCAGTTCCTTGGCATGGAGGGATCCTCATCACCTCTCACACCACTCGTTCTTGTGCCAAAACTGCTCTTTAGCTTAACTTAAATGGCCCTTTTCCCTTCATGCTACTAACTCTTCTGGATTACTTAAGAAGAGCAATAATATAAGCTCTACAGTCTTTTGCTGAGCTAATTACTCTTAAGCATGTTCCCTCAGAGAAGAGTGACTGCCCCCAGCCATCACTTTTGACTCTGCTCCAGGCTGGTCATGTCTTTCCTGGCTTAGAGTGACTGGTATAAGGCAGCAGGGATGAGATCTCTCCAGAGATTTCTGTGACAGTATTAATAAGCCCTGCTCTCTGTAGGAGCTACCTTGCCTAATAGATTTTGTGGTTACCTTTTTTATCTTTGCAGCCAACACATCTTAGTGCCTCATTGTCACCTTGTGACTAATAAAACCAAGACTTACACCTCCTGTGTCATTCATAGCAGATGAACTCAAAGACATTTCCATAATTAATCCCAAAATGTGAAGGCTATCCCTTTGCTGTTAGATAAATTTCCATTTCTACCCCACTGGTTCTCATGTTCAAGCATCATGCCTTCACATAACATTCCAGCCCTCACCCTGTTGGCCGTGTCTCCCAGTCTGGTGTCAACACTGGGCTGCTCTACCTCCTGCCTTGTGCTTCTACTGCAGCAGGGCAGCATTAAGTCTGATCACAGAGCAACTCCATCATTAATTTCCTTCCTTGCTGATAGTTTTCACTCCAAGAGCCCACATGGCCATCTCCCTCTCTGGAGCCAGAGGAACAACTGTCCCAACAACCATGAGACTCATAGACAACAGCATGAACAAATCATCTTCTGTGGGCGAAAAACTTTGGCAAAGGCCAGACCAGTTGCTGGACTCCAGGCCAGTCTGTCTGTTTGCCCTGCCTGCTGCTGTCAGTGGACCTGGCTCTGCATGCCATGGCCAGACCATGTGGGCCTGCACCCCGTTGCTGAGGGCACAGCTCATGCTGTGGTTGCCCTCATCTTCCAGCTTATCCCACTTCACCATGGAGCCACCAGCACTCGCTGTGCCCTGGCTGCTCTGCCGTGAGCTGGGTATGGTCCTCCTCAGTTTTGGAATAGACATGGTACCAGGAGAGCCTGAGACCAGCTCGGTGCCAGCTTCTGCTTCACCTGCCTTCCTTCTTATTGACAGAAGAAAGAGATCAAAGGCTTTATCTCAGCCCCAGTACATTAATCCCTGGCTTTAAAAGAGTGATTTCCAGTGATATGAAGAATATCTTTTAAGCAGTCAAGTGGGACATCAGCATGGACAGCCACATTTCTAAAGTATTAATTAAATTAGATTTTGGGGGAGAGGATAGGTTACCTGTCAGACTTTACACTAACCACACAATTTATAAATGTGTGGCTGCTGAGCATTATCCCGAATTTTTCTACAGCTTGCTTGCTTTATTCCACACTTAGTCAAGTATTTAGACCACTCATTGTTAAGTATCACAGTAATTTGCAATAACTGGGTGCAAGTTGTACCCCTTCATTGTCCACAAAGCTGAAAAAAGGTATTTCTATGCATTTTTGCATTTTGCTTTTTCTAAACACTGGTGTCTTTCCTTGCTCTATTTGAACTGCCAAGCAACTCATTTGGCTGATTTTGTGTGTGTGTGTCACTGCCCAGCATGTGTTATTTCAAAGTTGACATGATGACAAAAGCCACTTAAGGATGGCAGCTAATAAGACATCTGCTTTCCCCTAGCGAGTGCGAAGGGAGTCTCGGAAGGCAGCGGTCAGATGTGGACTGGTAATAGAGTGCATTACCTTTAGACTCCGGGTCACTGCTTCACCTCTGATCCTTGTCAAAAATGGCCATAACTTGTTATCTGTCTTTAAATCACTAACCTAGGAAAATGAGTCAATGCTCTTTCCTTAAGTCCTGCTGACAACTATCTATACTGCAATTAGTTAAAGTAGCTAAGACAGACTGGAGTGAGTGGCCCCTCTCTGTGGGGGTCTGGCAGGTCAGCGACAAGGCAGCTTGTGGGATCACTGCCTGGGCAGGCTCGCTGACTGCAGAGCTCCAGCACCATATTTTGGTGCTCAGGCACAAACCATATTTTGATATAAATAAAAATAGTAGCAAAACAAAGTGAATTTGCACAGGGTTTAGCTTTCTTGTTGCTTTCTGGAGAGCTGCTAACAGAAATCAGTGCCCATTTAAAAGAGAATATTTTGAGGAAGGGTGGGCTAAAGCAAAGAAACTGTAGGATAAAATACAATAATTTTCAGGGGCCTTGGAGTCACAGCATAAAGTGATGGTTCCCTGTTTGTCTGTAATGTATGCAACCCTGGGCTTTGTGCTGATTTTGGCTGATTTGTGCTGTAGCCACACATATATCATGCCAAAAATGCCAGCCAGCTGTTTTACATTTGCAATGTAAGACATTATATATATCATTTTTCCTTTCTTTGTGTATCTTAAGATAAGGCATAGGTAAGATATAATTCAGGAGGGGTTTTGTTATTATTTATTAGTAGTTATTTTATTAGTTTATTGC
Source organism: Lepidothrix coronata (assembly GCF_001604755.1). NCBI lineage: Eukaryota > Metazoa > Chordata > Aves > Passeriformes > Pipridae > Lepidothrix > Lepidothrix coronata. The sequence goes on along the minus strand of NW_016690186.1, from coordinate 4,148,744 downwards.
TGTTAATCACTGAAATGCAAAATGCTATCAGGTGGTCATCATTAGCCATTTTCACCGCATGTAATTATCAATATCTTTTTCAATTTCAGCTTCTTGCAATTACCATAGCATGCATATAGATCACTGTATTTGTTTGAAGTCTTTCTAGATGTCAAAATATAACCAGAGTTGAATCCCAGTAAAAAGGCGTATTGAAGACCTCCATTTGTGGTGATTGAATCATACATTAACCCAAGAGAACAGAAGGTCTGACATCACTACCAGGTAGTTAATGATTATGCTTCCTATTGTCTCCTAATATTATCTTGAAAATGGCCATGTCAGGATGCCTAGTAATCCCTCAGAGCACTTTATGCTTTTTTGTTTTCAAATGTCCAATTGTAATATATGATCAGAGAGAAATAAGAATCAGTTAAATACTCTATTAGATGTAAAAAACTGAGGGCCAAAATCTACATTTTTTTAGTCAGTTCTCACGCAAATCTCCAAATACTTCTAGGGTAAGCTCTTGCTGAAGACATTATTTCAGAGCAAAGCAGGAGCAAGCAGACCAAAAGATCCCACAAATAATAGAAAAATATTTATTTCAGGAAGGTATCCCATGGGCTTTGGTGGGAAGAGCACAGGAAGAGCCACTCAGGCTCCCCTCTGCTCTCTGCCCTGACAGGGGTCACAGCAGATGCTTGGGAGGGATACCAGCAAGGGGCAAGCAAGTGAGAGTCTTTCTGCTCCCTTAGTGATGGGAAAATGGAGGCCTCAATAAAAAGGACATTTGAACTCAACCTGTATGTGAATGTCATTCAGTCTTACTGGTGCAGAAAAATGTTATTGCCTGGGAATTTTGTGCTTTGGAATCAATCCATCTTCTTAAACCAGGATAGTTTTTTAGCTCATAGTTCCAATATATACTTGGTTTTGTGAGACTCTTTAAGGGGGTTAGATGCTGGGTGCCGTAGCTGCAGCAAGGCTCTGCTGAGAAGTGGGAGTGCAGCAGGAGACTGCCTTGTGCTGGGAAGATGCCCAGGGTGCAGAATAAAGACAGTAGAGAATATGGAGGGGCACAGGGCCCTGGAGCACCCATAATATGATGCAGCAGAGCCAGGCAGTCTCGGTCATGGGTGAGCAAGGACAAGGCAGGGCCTTCTAGGGAAGAGAAGATGCCAGCACATCACCATGGCACATCTTTGGCTCAGCCACTTCTACAGAATTTAAGCTAGTGTTTAATTGAGATGCTTAAAAAAATGGATTCAGTTTGATAAAGTGATGATTAATCTTCATTATGCTCCTCTGTGATCATCACAGCAAAGAGCTTCACTTTTATGTCTGCTTATCATCTCTTCCGAAAATCTTCCTGGTAAGGAAAGACTTGATTGATGATTAGATTTTTGTCATCAAATCCCATTTTTGTTTACATGCAAAAAAAAAGGAAGGTCTCGCTTTTGACAGAAAAGGGAAATAAAAGGAAAGCACAATTGCTGGGCAGTTATCTCTGACATCCATGTAATGTAGTGTATGTCCTTAAGTGACATTTATGTGAGAGAAAAAGAAAGGCATCGATTGAAAAAGGTTACAGGAGTTCTTCAGGCATGAAGTCATCTCCAGGCAGCACAGTCACTGCAGTTTATAAACAGGTTCTGCTCTCACCCACTGCATTCACAGACTTAGGGCACCATTTAACCCATTTGCTTGCTGACACTTCTTTAATTCCCAACTTTGATTTTCCTTTCCAACGGTAGCATTAAAACAGAAAACTAAGCCAACTGCTAGGTTTAGGAGAGATGTTTGCAGCCACTGCCTGCCATCTTGTCTTCCACAGAGGAGAAGGGCACTGCACTGAGCAGGTGGCCATTGGCATGGGGAACTTTGTCTCCAGTTTGTTTGGAAAGTGCAGATGGAACTCAAGAGGGATCTTCTTTCATCTCTAGGCACGAATTGCTGCAAAACTGGGAAGTCAAACAGGTGGACACAGGACACGGATACAGGCAGAAATGGTAGGCTGAGGGTCACCATTTAAATTCTGTTCCAGTTTTAACTCTGCGAAGAGGAAAATCCAAAGCCCTTTCTCAAATAACCATTACATCATATATTTCAGTAGCAGTCACTTTTCTTTCTGTTTATCTCTGGTTTCTAAGCACTGGGATTGACTCATGGCATGTCTTGAGGTTCCTTCTATTTCTACAGGCACAGCATCTCCAATATTATCTCCATTCAGCTCAGAGCACATCATCCTGTAAAAAGTTGTGTAGACATCCTCACAGTCCCTAGGTCAGGCAGATCTTGCACAGCCAAAGTTTCTGAAGATGCAAGTCCATTTACAGAAGCGTAACCAAAGAGCTGTGGAAAAACTGGCAATATATTGATAGAAAATCACAGCAGAGATGGATGCCTCTCTGTTTTCCTACCCCTGCAGTGCTATCTAATTTGTCTGAGGTGGCCTGGGGCATCAGGTGGTCCCACTTCATGGCTTGCTGCGGAAACCAGCTGTTTTTTAGAGAATGCAACACCCTGAGCAAGGGTGGCCATGTAACAGTGCTAGAGCTGCCCCTGCAGTTTCTCAGTGTTGGCATGAGTTTGCCAAAAGCACAAAAGGTGGGAGTGGGGCTGCCTGCTGTTTGGACTCCTAGTCTGTGCTTGCAGATGAAATTGTCTCTGTCACAAGATATAAAAGATGCATGATAACAGTTGCGTCTTCCAGCTTATTTAACTGATTATGAATCTAAAAGAAATGGTAACCATGTAAACACAGGCTTTTACGTGGCACATAGGCAATAGAGAGACAACTTACTCCCCAGGGCAGGTAACAATGAACACATGAAATATGGGCTCATGAGATTGTCTAAGTTCAAATGGTCTTCAGTGTCTTTCATGATATCATTAGTTTGCAGTGTGTGGTGAAGGCACATGAACACTCAACCAGAGTGACCACAGATCTGCCTGCACATGTGGGAGCATGCCAGCCATAACAGCTTCCTTTTAAGAGACAGTGCCTTCTGTGCAATTTTATTTTAGCTAGAATCTGAAAAAGACAAGCTTTATACCCCTCACATCCAAAAGGAAAATAAAATAACATGCATTGCATAGGCTGTGTTCAATTAGAGTCATAAAACACAGCATTTGCTACTGCAGACAGCAGCACAGGTACTTTTTGCTGCATTGCTATTTGAACCCAGCTGCCCTCACGTTTTTTGTTGAAAAAATCTTATTTATTTCCTCTTACAGGGTGCTGTTTTACCATGATCTTACAAATGTATTCTTAGTTCTCTTTATGGATTTCATTCCTTAATTGAGTGCATTACCTTCTGCTTGCTGAAACTAAAGATGGGTAACACTTCTTCACATGCCCTGGACAGCCTACTCCTGTCTTGTTTAATTCCAAGAATTCTTTTATTTTTTTAGAAGGAAACACCCAGGTTCTAGGGAAATTCTTTGTGAAACTCGGGATTATGAGTAAGGGTGGCAGGACTGTGTCTAATGACTCACAGGTGCAAAGCTGTACAGCCATGGAAAACTGCTTAAAAGCCGTTTGTGTGCCTGTGTGAGAAAGTCTGGAGCTAAACACTCCTCCGACTCCGCAATTAAGAGCACGGTGGAGCTTTGCGAGTCTGTCGAGAGGTGGAACAAAAGCTTCGGGGGATGCGCAGGGACCTGCTCCCTCTCCTGGTAACAAGGGCAAAGCGTCGGCTGAGTAAACCCGTTTCCTGCCCCTGTCCCTGTCCTTGCCTTTTCCCCTCTCCCTGTTCGTCCATCCCTGCTTCCCGGATGCTACTGCGCTCCTGCATCCTCCTAGGAGGCGGCTGCGCGGGGCAAGATGGAGGTGACAAAAGCAGAGACGAAAGGACTGAAGTGCTGGAGTGTGTCCAGAGAAGGGCAATGAAGCTGTTGAAGGGTCTGGAGCACAAGTCATGTGAGGAGCGGCTGAGGGAGGTGGGGTTGTTTAGCCTGGAGAGAAGGAGGCTCAGGGGGGACCTACTTCTCTACAGGTACCTGAAAGAAGGTTGTGGGAGTTGGTCTCATCTCCCAAGTAACAGCAGTGGGACAAGAGCTGTGCTTGTCAGCAGGAGCTCCTGAGGCATGGAGGAAAGACAACATGGCAGGAGAAAGGGTTTTGTATCATTGTTGTCAATTTGCACTGAGTGGTGGGAACCAAGAATTAATATTTAGTGGTCTGATAAAGGAGACTAATCAGAGTTTGCAGAGGAATGATATTTCACTCTTAACGTGCACAGTTGAGTTTGCTGCTTGTTTTCCCTCTCTTTATAAAGCTTTCTCCTTACGGGAGATGCTTGTTAGTTTGGAAACCCTTGGCAGTCTGAGTGTCTGCATACAGGCTCTCAGGTGTCTCAGGAGATGACTGAATTAATTTAATTGTCATTACATGTCACTAGCTCATGCTGCTGATCACTTGGAAAGCCATTCCTTGTCTATGGTCTCTCCTATGAAGACAGGCTGAGAGAGTTGAGGTTGTTCAGCCTGGAGAAGAGAAGGCTGTAGCAGCCTTATAGCAGCCTTCTAGTACCTAAAGGGGCACAGCAAGAGAGCTGGAGGACTTTCTACAAGTGCATGTAGGGATAGGACAAGGAGGAATGGCTTTAAATTGACAGTGTAGGTTTAGATTAGATATTAGGATGAAATTCTTTCCTGTAAGGGTGATGAGACACTGGAAAATCTTGCCCAGACAAGCTGTGGGTTCCCCATCCCTGGAAGTATTCAAGTTCAGGCTGGATGAGGCTTTAAGCAACCTGGTCTAGCAGAAGGTGTCCCTGTCCGTGGTGTGGGGTTTATAACTAGATGATCTTCAAGGTCCTTTCCAACCCAAACCATTCTATGGTTCTGCAAATTCCATACATATGTAACCATCACAATAATTTATTCAGTCATTTCTGGAACAGCTACTGCTTTAGTATCTGAATTTGAGGGAAGTAACTAGCCACTAGACAATGATTTATTACCACAAACACCCTAAGGAATAATATAGATAAATTCCAAAAACTCATCAGAGCTGGGAAGTCAAAAGTAACTGCAGGAACAACAAGGAAATGTTCAGTACTCTAGCTGTGATGCTGCAATGCATAGCGAGGCCCAAGTTATGAGAAAGTGAAACTATACACTAAAAAAGAAAAAAAAAAGCAGACATTAAAAGGATCTATCTGGGGGAAGATAGATGTGGCTATATAAAACTTCTGGTCAAAGCCACAGCAATCTTCAACAGATTTTGTGGTGTATCAGTGAGCTCCTGTGCTCCTTGGGCATGCTCGTGCACTTGGGCACCTAATGGTCCCTCAAATGTAATATTTTCTGCTCCACACATGGGGAAAACATCCCTCTGACTTCTGTGCCCCTGGCCTCTTCACTGGCTGCCTAACTCCTAGTCTGAGCTTCCTTGGAGACATAAATGAAAGACCTCTTGGGAAATAGGGACATTGCACTTTCAATATAAAAATGGGTGTTGCTGATTTCAGAAGTATGACTCAAAGATGATTCTTATTCATGAATTTCAGTACAGCAGGCTGACTTCTCTCTTGGTTGTAACGTGTTAAAGATGATATGACTGACTTGGTACCATAACAGTGTGTCAAAATATGTTATCATGGTAAGAAATAGAAAATAGTTTCTTGTTGAGACCTATGCTCAGCAGTCTAGCTGCATTTGGCGAAGCACTAAAATGTTTGTTTAAAATTATATTTATGTCCCACATCAGTGGGACTGAAATAAATCCCAAGCTTCACTTAGCTGAGAATTCAGGCTTAGTTTCATAAGCATCCCCATCACTACTGAATTCAGTGGAAGCTCAAGGAACTTGTCATCTAGTAGGAAAAATAATATTTTACAAGGTATGATCTTAATGAAAAAATTACGTCTCTTTTCCAACATGAGTGAAAGAGAGAAGCACAAGGCCATAATATGCTTATTTGAATAAAAGAGCAGCACACTGGAATGCAGGGGCATATTAGAAAAGCCTCCAGATTTTGTATATCACTAATACATGATGTTACCATAAGATGCAATTTCTGGAGGCTGGGAGCTGATGTAAATTAAAAGAGGAAAATGAAGAGCAAAAAAAGCATGACTGTGGGTTTGGTATAATGTATTTAATAGTAGTAGTTGCATACTACGAAGTACATAAATTCAGAAATCATTCAGGAAATGTTACATTTCTGAGAGCTAAGGGACTGACAGTCCAATGCTCCTATTTGTTCCATGGCTTAACAGGCTGCAGGCAGCTGTATCATGTATTTGCCTTACAGGTAACTTTTTTTTTTTTGAAAGGGGATAACCACCAAGCTTATTCAGCCCTGGTCATTTCCTCCACAGATCCTGGTTCTGCTGGATAGTTTTTGCACTCTGAACTAATGTCTGGAAGGAACTCAGCTGAAACCACAGTTTTTATTATACTGATGACATCAGGCTGGACAGGAACCGTGACATGAGTGTTTACCCCACAGCCACCCTGAGGCACGCACTTTCTCTTTTGGACTGACCCCTTATGCCTGGGCACATCCTTTGGAGAGTTCAGTGTGACAGGACACCAGGAAGGTATTCTGAGCGTGATCTCACTGCTAAGCATTTCTATTGCCTTGATTCATACAATTTGTACTGTGGAACTATGAGAAAGTGTGGACAAGAGCCTTAACTCACATGTGAAAGATACATTATGAAACTGAGTAAGTGATTGATTTGAAGAATAGTAACTGCTCACCTCTACAGATCGCAAGGTAAAGGCAACCAACAGGAAAGAAAACAGCAAGACTCTACTCTGTATTTTGGTCTTTATTAGCTAGCCTGATTTTGATAGTCAGATGAATGGGTGGAGATGTTATGGGGAATGTTATGTTTCACACTGTGCTTTCACCTTAATGTCAGAAAGCCTTAGGACTGGCTCTCCTTTCGTGTATGAGTGCTTTGGGCAGGATGAGCATCTCTGCAGCCACCTAGCACTCACCAGCCTAAAACCTGCCATGGGTCTGCTGAGCCAGAGAAGGAGGGTGACCAAAGGGGGCTTTAGCCCCTACATTACCACCACCTGATACAGTATATCTCCTCTGGGGCAAGATGAGGAAGATGCCTCAAACCGTGACCATCCCAGCTGTATCCAGCTGTATCCAGCTGTATCCATCCAACAAAACCCAGTGAAGAGCAGGGCCACAGGGATAAACAAATCCTTCAACAACCTGAGCCACGCATTCTCCATGCACAGCCACTGAGCTCTTCATTCCCCAATGCTATCAGTAACAAAAATAGCCATCCTGATTTAAAAAGCTGTCACCTCTGGCTACATATAGGCTGTTCTGTGTGTGGTCCAACACTGAGCTTTTCACACACATTAATATCTCATTGTGTCATGCAGGGAAGTTTTAGCATTACCTGCTGGCTAAAGAATACAGCACACAAGGGAAGGCCACAGCCCTATGAATAGTGATTCACCTGTTTCATTGCCTTAGGAAAACAGTCTCATGAAATCAGTACGTCTCATGAAATCCATTATGTCCCCAGGTGCCGCCAAGTCTGCGGGATGCAGCCTGAGTGCTCTGCAGGAGAAGAGCCACCGCGATACATGTGGATGAAAACTGCAGTCACTGACAGAGAGGACCTGGATGATGCTCAGATGTCTTCTTGTGAATGAAGCTTATGTCCTGGAGACCCACCTCAAGCAGAGGGGGAAGAGAGGGAATGTTACTAAATATGCATTCCCAGAAGCAAACAGAGTGCAAACTCATCATTCCCTACAGAACGCACATGCGTGGAGTGGCCCGGAAAGCACCAGACGCTGCTTGTTAAAAATTGGCATCTCTTCAACACAGCTACCAGTGATTTTTCTGTAAAACACATTAAGATTCAGTATAAATGCCTTTATGGATTTCACACCACATTAAAAGGAGTGAGTGATTGACTACATTCCCAGTAGCTTATTTTTCATCCTTTGACAGCTGTTAACCAGACAGAAGCATTATTAGTTCAATTTCTCATGCTGTAAAAATATTTGGATATAGGGATGTGGCCAAATTTTTCCTCCTTGTTTCTGGTTTCCTATGAGAGTTGGTTAGATTGTTTTGACAAATCTTGAGTGTAACTAGCACAGCATCTTAACACAAATGCTGGTTTAAGAGCTAAGCCTCCAGGTTTGTTAAGCAGATTTGAAGAAAGAGGCACAAGCTCTAATTACAGCACTCCTAGGCAAAGTTTCAGGGTCATTAGGGCTTGGATATGTTTTTGCTCTTCACAAAAATAAGTGCTCCTTATGGGATAGGGGGTGTCTGGTTCAAAAGAAGGATCTCCCTGCCACAGTCAATAGACAGCATGTGAAAAATAGATATTGAATGCTAATGCTAATTTGAATCTGTTTTTATCTAGTGTAGACTACAGACCGGAGAATGTCCTTCCTGTTCATTAATTTCTTCAGTCTTTATTATTTAAATTGTCTAAGAAAACTTCATTTCTATCTGTGTGTCTTCTGGAATTTTCTGTCTCTTAGGGCAAACTCCTTTGCAATCAAGTGTTGAAGTTCTTACAGTGTAAAGTATGGAAATAAAAGAATTTCCCAGATGCCTCAATATCACTGGAAGAGTTTATAGCATCTGCTATGGCCCCCAGGGAATTTACATTACCCAGGCATTATTCATCGTTTCAAGCAAAACAATTGTGCAAAATCAGCAAGGTGATAGTTACACAGCATTGAAGTCAATAAGCTGCTTTGCATTTAATTCAGAGGAGCCAACAGCAAAGCCTGAGTGTTTCTGAGACATTCAGGTGTCACAGGCAGTTCCACTTCTCTCCCTTGGGCTCTGGGCTCCACCAGCCCTGGGACAGGAAACCGAGGGACTTGGTAAATCACAACCATGTCTGAAAGAATTTCTCATGTTCTGGGAAGCAAACACTTGAACCCTTCTCAGTGTATTTATCTGAATATGAATTACACAAGCTTGCAGAGCATACAGAAAGTTTTGGACTGAACATAGAAGCAATTTTAAAACCTACTTTCCTGGAATACAGTTATTTTCAAATCAAGTCTGAGTTTTGAAATGTAAATGTTACAAGTCAAAGCTAAATTACAAAATTCTGTTTTTCAAATGTTTAAATACTTTCTTTTTTTTTAATAGGCACACTGGAGACAGGCACATTGCAGGAGCATGAAGCATTTACTGGTGAGCAGCGTAAAACAGCCATTGCAACTATTAAGTCTGCAATTTTAGCATTCTTAAATGATACTAAGTACTCTTGTTCCAACTAAATATTTATGGGTTTATATGCAGATATATAATATTCTAAGTAAGCTAGTGGCAGAGAAAGTGTACATTTACCTTTCCCTAAGCTTTGAGACAAGTTAAGCTTATATGATTCAGGTGTTTGCTTTCCACACCACAGGAAGAATAGGAGTGTAAATAAGGAAGTTCTTCCTCTGGCAGAAAATCCTGGAGAAGCTTCATAAAATGAGCAAACAACAACCAACCAAGGAGAAAACAAAGCTGTCATGTCCACCTCAATCATAAAGAATATTTTAGCCCTGCAGAGCATTCAGTTGTCCATTTTCTAGGTCTGAAAAGTGTTCCTGTTTGTTTAGGAGTTCCAAAAAAAGCAACATCTCATACTCTGAGGCTCCCTGCTTGTCCAAAGGCTTTCTGCCAGACTCTGACATGTGCAGGATGGAGCTATGTTAGGCAGGGCAGGGAAGATGTCCCAAATGACCACTAACTCTCCCAAGTAACAAGCTGTCAGGACAAGAGAAAATGGCCTCTAGTTGTGCCAGAGGAGGTTTAGATTGGATAGTAGGAAAAATTTCTTCACTGAAAGGGTTGCCAAGCATTGGAACAGGCTGCCAAGGGAAACAGTGGAGTTGCCATCCCTGGAACTGTAAAAAAAAAAAGTGTAGATGCAGGACATGGCTTAATGGTGGACATGGCGGTACTTGGTTAATGGTTTGACTCAATGATCTTAGAGGTCTTTTCCAACCTAGATGATTCTGTGATTCTATGATTCTAATGAGCGAGCTCTGAGTAGAAATTGAGATAGCAGTGTTAGTGCACTAAGCCCAGTCTAACTGACTCGTGCAAAACTAAGCTGAACAAACGTCAGAACAGCAATGCATGAAGACAACAATGCTGTGGCTGCAACCTGACAGGGTACCTGTGTTCATCAAAGCACCATTCCTGTACAGCAATTGCTGGGAGCCAGCTGTGGTGCCCAACATTATGCACGAGTCTCCCCTCCCTGCACGACTCAGTTTCTTCTTTGCACCTGCCCCAACCAACAAGGGCACTATGGAGTAGTGAACCAGGTCACACAGCAAAGTAGCTACTGCCAAGCTCCACATATGAGGCATTAGGCCTATTACTCACATGAATTAAGACAGAAACCTACTTTTATTTTCCTAGGCTTATTCATATAATTAATTAATATCTCAATCAGCCAAGAACAGTCAAAGACGTAACACTATTTCAGTGCATTCCTTGGGGAAATGCTGCACAGAGACAGCACAATTAATTTAGACAAGATCCATTTAGATAGCAATTTAATTTTAATGCCTAGAAGTAGACAGGAGAACCATTTTTCAGAAAACATTGAGAAAGTCAAATTTCCTTTCCCCTTACCTGTTGTCTATCTCCACCGAACATGCTTTTGTTTGAAGGCAAAGACATGCAGAAAGCACAGGAAAACCTCTGTTTAATTTCTGCAGATTTCTGGGACATTCAGGCCAGGTAACAGAGCAACCCATTGCTGCTTTACTGGGTAGGGAAATTTGTCCCCTAGCTCATCTACACATTGAAACCATACCAAAGCCTGAAATTACACGATGTCTGGCTTAACGATATTAAAATTAGTTCTCTTGTGTCTCCCCAGCATTAGAAATATAGCTTCATAGAGTTAAGTCAATTAATTAATTAGATATTTTTTAGCCTGTCTTGCAATGATCTGACTGAAGATGGGGGGAAAAAAAGTGGCAGATAATCCTCATCCAATTTATAAGCAAACTAGGTTACTGTAAAGTTGTCCCTGTCATGGAGTGCCAAAGTGCAGCATGCAGTTCTCGCCTCCTTGTGGGTTGCCATCTGCCATTACATCTCCCTCTCCTTCCTCTGGTTCCCTGTTGGGGTAAAGTTGATGTCAGAGGCTCTGGCAAGCAGTGGAAAAAAAATCCAGCACTGTGAGTTTTCTGCAGGCCAGTGCAGTCTGCTTCTAATATTGCTCCAGTCTGTGCCTTCAGGAAATGAAGTTAAACAGACCCTGTGCTGCTCTCGGGCTCGTTCCCTAAATCACTGTAAAACACTGGAAAGCCTCTGTTCAGCCCAGGAGATGAGATTTTTGCAGTGAAATATTCTGCATTTTCACACCATACTGCAACACTCAGTGACTATGTCACCCTGTAGTCCCGGGCTTTTAAAGTTTGAATAATGCATCCTTGGGCATTTAAAAATTGCTTCCAGTGTTTGATTTCAACAACTGCATCTCTTAACAGCTCATGGGAGGCTCTTTCTTGCAGTTGGAAGTTCTTCTGTCTGTGTTTGCACAGGTCATTCATTATACTAAAGCACAGACTAGGCTCCACCCAAGGAAAATTCCATTTGGAAATCATAAGGCAAAATGGGATCTACTGATTGCCACACAAAACCCAGCAAATCAGATATGGAGAAAATATCTGCTTTCTCTCTCAACAGTCAGCTTGCATCCCAGGCTGCTTTTGCATCCCACCAAAAAAGAAAGTCCTGAGTGTTATTGACCAAGATCACACATTCTCTGAAACACAAAGCAGATTTTAATAACTGTTTTCTGCTATAGCTGGCCCCAACTAAGGTATTTATATGAAAGAAAAATTCACTGACCACAAATAAAGAGGATGCCTCTGTTTGCCCATGAAATCTCTTCTGTAGCTGTTTCAAAACTCTTTACATCTAGATGGGTATTTGCTTTCCTGGTTTTTTAGGAAAAAGAAGGACACAGTGAAAGCTTGCTAGTTTATAAAGTGTTAGTTACAATTAATTTTTATGCTTGTGCAAGACAGAGCTTGAACTTTTGGGGCAAGATTTGTTCTGTGAAGACCATGACATTCATGTACGATGTAAGGCCTGAGTGTTGGGCAAAGGAAATGTTCAAGAGAGGTTCTTTTATGCATGTGGCTTCGTATCTGCCATCATTTCATTCTCACATCACAGTACAACACAGGCAAATGAAGTCTAATGAGTTTTTAGGCAACTCTTGTTATAAACTATATTTTAGTCTATTTTAAGTTGGTAAAAATGTAATTTTAAATGAAATAGCCATGTCTGGCTCTTTGGAGTTAAGAAGGCAATTAATAGAAACCTATCTAAGCACCCTGACTCACGTTCCCTGAGGCAAAGAGCTACTGTGGCTTAGGATGCTCTATTTTGCAGATTAGTTCTTTCACAGCAGTGTCAGCAATAAAACGTTTGCACCTCAGCCACAGCAATGCCAGAGCAGATGTATCACTGTAAATTCATCTTCATCAGAGGTTTAAACCAGTATTCCCACACGAGATCAGGAACAAATGTTTTCTTTTTCCAGCTCCTCTACAGAACTGCTATTTTGAGGTAGTGGGGCAAGGATGACATCTGGGAACAACAGGACTGGATTTGTCAGAGCTTCTCTCTAGGTGCTGTGCAGCCAGTGGGTGCAGGACTGAGTGTCATCATCCATGGCAAGATGTTTCTCCAGGTACCTGGTCGATATTTCTGTCAGAGCAGGGATTAGCAAAGAAAGGAAAGGTTTTTCTCTGAAGCCCAGTTCTCTGAAGTCTCTGAAGACTGTCCATTTTTCCACACAAAAGGCAGCACTTAACTCTATCAGTGCACTGAAAAGGAATATCCTTGCAACAACCCTCCCACAAAAGTGACTTATTTTATGTAGGGTGTAAAAAGATTTCAAGCTAAAATAAATTAACAATTATTTGCCATGATGCAGCAGCCTTCTCCTTTCAGAGTCATTCACACAGTTTTACCTTGGGCAATATGTATAGATCTATCTGTCTTATGGCTATAAGTCTTCACACAAATCTCCTAGGCATTCAGCTCTAATACCCTTCACATGAGGCTACTGGTTCAGCTTGTATCTATTGCTTAATCAATGAGCAATAAAACTCCAGCCGCTGCCAAACTGCTGCTTCAGCTAATAAAGGCTTGGTCTGCTTTGCCAGAGTATCCTAATTAATAATAATGAAATAGCTTAAGTTGATCTGATATATTTAGAATTTGTATTTTTTTTCTTTTACCAAAAGGGGAACTCAGTAAGTCCTGGAGTTTTATTCCTTGCTGAATTACTCTTTAATTGGAACTGTGTGCCTGAGATGCTATTTGTAACTGCAGTTCTGCTTCTACTTAGTGTAGGGGGAAATCTTTAACATCACCACCTACAGGGCCGCAGTGTTTGCTGTGACAGACTGTGAGGTACTGAAATCCCTCCCTGGGTAGAGGCAGATTTAATACCCATCCTTTTGCCCCGGTGGGTTAGAAAAACTGGCGGGTCGTGTTGCACCTTCTCTGGACTGATAAAGGTAATAGTGGCAGGCTTGGTTTGCACCAAGCAGGCTGTAAAGGGAGAGGCAGCAGGCTTATAAACACAATACCGGCGACAAATATCAATAATTTGTCGTGTGTTTCTGTTCCCTGTACCTCTGCTTTGCAGAGGGCACTGAGCTGAGCTTCTGCGTAATACAGAAATCTCTGGACTGGGCTGTAAAAGATCCTTGCACCGTATCATACAATTAGCAGAGGCATTTTGGGGAATCCTTTCTGAAACGGCTCAATTCCTATTTCCTCAGGTCCTGAGGATTAAACAACTCTTAGAGATCCAGAAGTGCTGGAGATCTGTTGAGATAGGTAAGCATACTTCTACTTGTCCTACAAGCAGTTGTTTCTAAATGGGCTTCCAGAAGGGCTCTTACAGAAACATTGCTCAGGGGCCGAGGGGAACGGATTGATCTCCTGATGAGTGAGCAGTGAAAGGTCTTATGTTGCTTTATGTTTCCGTGGTTTGAAAATATGCAAGTAGCTATAATGCCTTACAACAAAAAACAATTACCCAGAGTAACACCCTAAATGATTATAGTGTAGGAAAGATGTTCATGAGAATTTTCCTGTATCTGTGCCCAGAGCGTTTTTTCCTGCTGTTTTTTTGGAGGAAGAAATCTCCCTGCAGTGTGTAAAACATGGATCTCTTTTAAAAAGCCTGATAAAATATTTTTTAATTGTTGGATGAATTATATCCTTTTTTATGTGGTGTGCCAATGTTAAATGTGGTATGCCAATGTTATATTACGCTTTTTGCGTAATTTCCAGTCATGCTTATTAGGTATATTTTACTGAGGAATGCCTGTTTTGTCCTCTGCAGATCTGCTGTTCTGTTGCAGATGGGGTAAATGGAGAAGTAGCTGCTGCTCTTTGGGTTGGGTGAGGCCCGGATCTCAGTGCAAAGTTTGCAGGAAATACCAGAGATGGAGTAGTTAGAAAACGTGCACACATTTCATATATGCAGGCTAAAGATAATTTTTTTTTTTCAGAGAACCATAGAATAGTTTGGGTTGGAAAGGACCTTTAATATTTTTATTTTTTTTTTACTCTTTGCCTGACCCATATTTCTCAGGACTGCAAACTCCATCAGTGCATGATCACTGCAGCCCAGGCTGCCTCCAGTCTTGACGTCCCTGATCAGCTCACTTGTGTCAGTGACCATCAGGTCCAGTATCATGTCCCCTCTGGTAGGGCTGTCTATTACCTGTCTCAGGGCATTATCCTCTCTGCATTCCAGGACTTTCCTGGATTGCCTACAGCCATCATGCTACTTTCCCAGCAGGTGATGGGGTGGTTGAAGTCCTCCAGCAAGAAGAGAGCCTCTGAGCACAATGCCTCCAGTAGCTGGAGCAAAAAGGCTTTGTCAATAGGCTCCCCTTGATCAGGGGCCTCTAGTAGACACCAACCACAAGGTTACCTTTGTTGCCTCAGTCTCTTATTCTTACTCACAGGCTTTCAAATTGCTCATGGCTGTTCTTCAGAGACAACTCTTCCTTTTTCCTCCTAATCAGCAAGTAGCTTTAATATCAAGGCTTCTTTGGGGCTGGATTAGGATTTTCCTGAACAGTAAGAAACCAAATGAAATTTGCAGTGCAGCTCCATTACCATAAAGTTCAAAGGTATTCATGGTTATATATCAAAGAGGAGGATTATATGCAAATCTTGAGTTTAGATGATTATGCATGGCTTGGGTAGTAGCCACACCAGGAATTATGGGCACTTCCAATTCACACAGTGTAAAATATTTGTGCATCCATAAAAAGAACCAAAAATTATGATCCAGGGTAACAAAAACTATTTTAGACCTCTGTGCTGGTTTTGACTGGGATAGAGTTTATTTTCTTCATAGTAACTGCTATATACATTTTAATAGTAACTGCTATATACATAATAACATATATATACATAATACTAGTAACTGCTATTTACACAGTAATGTGCTGTATTTTGGATTTGTGCTGGAAATGGTGTTGATAACACAGGGATATTTTAGCTGTTGCTGAGCAGGCTTTGTACAGTGTCAAGGCCTTTTCTGTTCCTTACTCCACCAGTGAGCGGGCTGGGGATGGACATGCAGTTTGGAGGCGATACAGCCAGGACAGCTGAGCCCAGCTGACCAAAGGGATATCCCACACCATATGGCATCATGCTCAGCATATAGAACTGAGGAAAGAAGGAAGGTGGAGACATGCAGGGTTACGGCATTTGTCTTCCCAAGTCACTGTTATAGGTGATGAAGCCCAGCTTTCCTGGGCATGGCTGAACACCTGCCTGCCCATGGGAAGTGGTGAATTAATTCCTTGTTCTGTTTTGCTTGTGGATGAAGCTTCTGTTTTACCTGTTAAACTATCTTTATCTCAACTAATGACTTTTCTCACTCTTACCCTTCTGATTCTCCACCCCATTCTGCTGGTGGGGGACCAAGTGAGCAGCTGTGAGGGGCTTAACTCCCGGCTGGGTTTAAACCACAACAACCTATAAAATAAAGTTGTACTGGGAGAATGTATAAGGCAAATTTTGTACTGTCTAGCACTGTGAAAACTCAAGGGAGGAACAAGCAGGCTTCATAAACACCATCAAACCAACAGCACAAATGAAAGAAGGGAATTATTTAGTCCCAGAAAATAGCAGGTCAAGAAGAAAGGCCCTCAAGCTAAGAGAAGGAAAGCTTAGATTACAAAAAGCTCTTTGTGGAGCAATTAGGTGGTCATATGTATGTACCTAAAAAGAATCTGAAAATGTGTGTTTGCATTTTTTAGAAGTTGCTATTAGAGTAACTGTATCAGAGAAAACCTCTATTGAAAATCGGCTGCACTATCACAGAATGGAACTCGCTCTTGGCTCACTGAATTAAAAAAGGAAGCTAACTCAGAAATAGCTCTGGTGCCTGAGTCACCCTGTACCCACTATTTTACATCTTTTGCAAAGTAGGCATAAAAATGCTAATATCCAGTCAGAGCAAAATGCCATTATTCTGGCTGCAGTGAGCCTCACACTTATTTTACTGTGTTGTCAATTTCTGCATATGGCAGTATCAAATCCACTTCTCTTGCTGTAGGTATTTAAGTACAGTTTAAAGAAAACAGAAAATGCCTGTCAGAAGGCCAGACTGTCCTTACTGTCCTTTAAATATGTGGGATAGGACTGAGTGGTCTCAGTTCTGGCACTAGTATCTATTCCTTTAAGTAAATCATTCCTCTTCCCAGTGAAGTCGGTAGGAATAATGGTTTCCCCCTTCTACACTTTTTGTGGGTCACATGCCAAAAGCATATGATGTGGTTTACTTTGTTGGGGTTTTTTTCATTAATATCTGCAACATAATCAGTAAAGCCAACAGTACTTTGGCGTATAGAACTTTATTTGACAATAGAAGAAAGAATTGGAATGGATTCACATTTGTTAATTTGTTTTTTCCACATGGACAGCTCTTCCTGTTGTAACAGCACTTCACATATAATGCATTTAAATGGTTACTGTGTTAGAGCTTCTTCTGTTTTTCAGAAAAAAAGTAGTTGATGTTCTTTTCTAAAAAAGAAACAAGGTTAAAATGTGATTTTTAAGATGAAAAACACATTTCTTGTCATAGCAATATAATTTTAAGGCAGGTCAAGCTTTGAGATCAAACTAATTGGTAAGATTCTTTCAAATTAGTTATGGATTGTCACAGTCAAAATGTGTTTCCTTACATTAGCATGACATTTTCCATCCCTTAAATTCTCACAGGAACATACGTCAACTTTGATGACAGAGTTTTCAGAAAGCCTGCAAAATAGTCTGAGATGTGGATATAGTCCTCAACTATTTTTCAGAACTAGAAAATATGATGATGTGACATTAGGCCATTGCAAGTTAGCAGTGCCAGTTGCTCAAACCTGTCCCTTAAAAGGCTGAGACCGATAATGATTGATTAACTTAGTTGGCTCTGGAAAACACCCGAAGACTTTCACATGTTTCTTATGCAAAAGAGATAAAATTCACAACCATTCCTACTTTCCTACATTTATGAAAGATAAGTACATCAAGTTCTTTCTGCTCTGGAAATGTTTCTGGAGAGCATATTCTAGATATATGAAGTACCTGGCTGAGCTTACACCATGTTTATGTTATGTAAATAAAATCAGAATAAAGCCTGTCTAAATGAAACCCAAAATAAAGCTCTAAGAAAGTCCCTCCTCCCATTTAACTCACTAGGCCAATCTTCTATTAACGCTCAGTTCAGATTAGTCAGTGTATTGTTCTAATAAATAATTCCTTAATTGCAGTCATTAAAAATCCTAATGACTTTACAACATTATATGAAAGACTGAAAGTTAATACATATTTCACTTATGTAGAGTACAAAATTAAGAACATTCTAAGGACACTGTGGGCATTCATCAGATGAGTGAAGAAAGATAAAGGCAGGTATGTATCATTATCCACTTAAATGCCACAACCTCATCTGTAAACTAATGAGAATTCATTACAAAGATACTAGAGAAAAGCAGATTACTTTGGATTTATGGCAAGGTAAATCTGGTTTTGCTTATTGTCTGTTTGTTTGTTTTCAAAGTCCTTACAAATGAACAGCCGTTACATTCTTTATTGTGCTCTTGTAGCTTTCCCCTCCCTGTGAAGTTGGAAATATTAATATTAGAAACCTGATTCAGATCTGATTGAATCTATTGATCTGCTGTTTGAAACACCTGAGCTTGAAGCAGGGACGTTTCTTCATTTGCTTTCACACATGACCTTAACAAGCATCAGCTGGTGACATAGGATAAGATTTTCAAGTGACCAGTGATTATTTATTCCCTTTAACATGTATGATTTTTCTGAAAGTCTTTTAGCTCTGAACTGAAAATTATGAAGAAGGCCTGGAAGACACTGTGGTCAGGAAACACATAAAACTGGAATCATAGAATCCATACAATTGGAAAAGGCCTTTAAGATCATTGAATCCAACTGTTAACCCAGCACTGCCAAGTCCACCGTTAAACCATATCTCTAAGCTCCACATCTACATATTTTTTGAACACATCCAGGGGTGGTGACTCCACCACTTCTCTGAGCAGCCTATTCCAATGCTTGACCATCCTTTCAGTGAATACATTTCTCCTAATATCCAATCTAATATGGCATCTAGAGAAAAGACGCAAACAGAAATGAGTTAGGAGTCCAGTATGAGATGGCATGTAGTACCAGCACTTCTCAGAGTATCCAACCCATGCACCAGCATTTCTCAGACCAGGTTTAAATAGCAAGGAAGTGGTTTAATTCTAACTCTCCATTTGATCAGATATTGGAAAGTCAACACAAACATTTGTAAGGATACAGGAGAATGTGTGAGTGAAGAGGGGAGTTGAAGTGAAAGGTATTTCCACCTTCTTTCTGCCCCACCAGATCTTTACATTGATTACTATTGTGAAATTTGGGGTTCTTTTCAGAGAGACTTGCTGAACTCTATTGATTGTTTTGATATCTCAGATCAGGAAGAGGAGGGTGATATCCTCTGAAGCAAGTGAATGTGCATCTGAGGCAGCTGAATGTGTTTCTATGGGAAACTGGGAGCCTACAGACAACTTCTGAAGTCAGAAAGCCTGACCATTGTGTGACCTTCTGTGCTGGTAAGGCATATGTAGGTTCTGTGTTTGTACAAGAGCACTCTGTTGAACAGGGGTTCCTTACACTTGTTAGCACTCTACCACCTAGATGCTGTAAGGTGTCCATCCAGGTCTACAGGAGAAACATCATTTCAGTAATCCCTGCTGATGCACAGCTAAAAACTTTAAAGCGCTGCTGTAAATTGCAGCAGTCCTGCAGCTGCTGTAAATTGTATCTAAGTTGGGCTGAATCAACGAGATCCAAAGTCTCCTTGTATTCTGCCCTTTCTTAAACCAGCAAGATGCTCTAATACTTGTTCTTATTCTTCTGTCTCAAATAAAGGTATCATGGCACAAAGAAATAAGACAATATACCTTCCATAGAAAGCATGGAAACCCTTAGCCACAGCATGTTTCCCCGGTCAGGGCTAACCTGTACATGTTTCCTGCTTAGTTATGACTGCAGTCACTCCCCTCATCTCCACCCCATACTGAGGTGTCTTGTTAAGAAAGAGGGCAGTCAGCAGTTCAAGTCCTCACTGGTGAATAGAAATTTTGCTGCTCCCTGTTAAGGTTTGTTGTACATGAGGAACAAATTCTCTTGCCTGCAATATTCTGGCAATGAGTACTTTTTGCAGATTGATTAAATGCTTCAGCTTTGCTCAGTCTATTAATCTCAGCAGCCATTTATTGCTTCATATACTACAGTGCATCGGGGATTATCTCTTAAGCACTGTGTGTAGAAAGCATGGAGTAGCAAGATACAAATCTTGTGTCTTGGAGATGCTTCTCTGGAAATGAAGAAAAGCAGCTGTCAGTAAAAGCCAGGGTGGTTTATATTGGCACTGGATGCCTTAACCTTTTGTCATCGGTACTGCAAGCTCCAATGTCCTACATCACCTAAGTGATACTAACTCAGAATCTGTGGGTTAACATAGTGTACCACTGCTGCTACACCCTTACTTGTCTGTTAATTCCCAGTGATACCTGACCCAGTGGAAAAGGGAGTTAAAACATTGCAAAATTCCTAGAACATGAGAATTGCCTTTGTGCGTTGGCTGGATCATTCAGCCTCTTAATCCAATGAACTGTTATTGCTGCCTACAAATGTTGCAGGTATTGTTATTCTGCATATTATGCATATACTTAAAGATAATATGTGCATCCTACTGCACTAAGCAAACCTATATCAACCATGTAAGCAGTGAGGCTACCAGCATGAAGAAACCAAACCTCTTACTTGACCCTGAGTCTTTAACTACTTTTTTTCTTTTGTCTTGCAAAAGGTGATGCTTAGCTAACAACATGAGCTGCAGTGGAGCTATGACAGTCCACAGCAGCAGAGGGATGGGCTCTTGGCTGTTCAGCCACTGTTACTGACTTTGAGACATCATCTCAGGACTGTCACTGTCTTCCCTTGGTTGGTTGCTTAATACTGCATCGTCTTTCATTTCACTAATATAGAAACAAATAGGCACATGCATAAGGATGAATTCCCTCTGCACTTAGTTTACAATATAGTTAACCAGATAGCATTTACATTTCTAGTTATTTGAATGGGTTCACATAGCACTTATTTTAGAGAGCTTGATACTCAATGAGCAATGAGGCATATGCACAGAGAGAAAAGACAGTGACTAGAGTGTTTTGATACTCCTTGTTTTCTGGCACTTCTGTTTATCCTGCTTTAACACATTGGCATTTAAATGGCTTGTCTATTTATGCTCATATCTTCTCCCTTTGTGCATTCCTAAGTCCTTGAATCGTTGCCTTGCTAGCCCACTAGAGTGTTTTGCCTACCCTACCTCTCGACTGTGTTTGTGACAGGACACATCTTCCAGACTTGAACCCTTTGACTTCTGGGAAATGATGGAGTAGAAGACAGAAAATAGTTTTGAAGCTGAATATTGCATGAGAAGGATGATTTACAGGGTGATTTGAATTCTCTGGAAACAACACAAACAAGATCAGCAATTCTCAGCACCTGGCCAGGCTACAGAGAGAGTTTCCTGACAGTCTACTCTGGCAGTGATATGGCAAGAGTTTAGGACATCAAGTAGACTCTTCCAAGAGCACAAACATGAATTCTCTGTCTCCAAGAACATGCCTTCCTCTCACACCAAGCTGACCACTCAGCCCAGCATCTCTGCTGCCTGAGCATTCAGGCCACCAACAGCCCAGCTGAGAGCTTTTCACTTCCTCGATGAGCAGGAGCCTTAAGTGGCTAGTGGCTGTTTCTGCCTTCACAAGTGCATTTTAAAGTTTTGTGTGGTGGTCACATCCAACATAGAAGCCAACAACGTGCTGCACAAGTGCAAAACGCAGACCTCCTAGGATCATTCCCAAGTGCAAAACAGACAGAGTGCCACACCAAAGATCAAGTGCTGAATTGAAGTCTCTCACAGTAAGGTAGTCACCCTTTCTCTCTTCCCATGCCAGTGACCCAGCATGAACCTCAATAGTTCCATGGGTCAGAGAAGACTATCTGTGTTAAGAAACCTCAGAGAAAATCTGGAGAAAGACATATCTCCAAAATTTCTCAAGATTTTGAGCAGTGCCATAGGTCATTGATGGGGATGAAAGAAAAAAAAATAAAAACAATAAATAAAACAAACCTGAAACCCATGAAGCAGCCCTTTTAGTTTTGACAATTCAGCACCTGTAACATCCCTTAGAGGCATCAGGCTTAACCATTTCACAGTTTTACATGAACTGAAAAGTAAAAGGTGAAACAAAGTTCAGGGATCTCCTGGGAGTCTACAACTCTCTGATACACAGAGTGTTTATCAGACAAGAGAAAGTGAAGGACAAGTGGAAGTAAAAGGGGTAAGAGCAAAGAGAGGAATGTATAGAACAGCTTAGAGAAAGAAGGAGGGTTTCAATCAGACCTGGCAGGTGCCAGAAAACAGCTTCAAGACAATAGAGCACAGTCTAGCCATAACAGGGAGGGCAATCAGTGGCTATGGAGTTAGTGTGACAGCAGAAGAGCATTATCAATAGGCCATTATTATTACTGTTAAGAATAGTCACTCAAAGATGCCACCCCTTTGCCTCTTCTTACCTCTGGCATCTCAAAACAGAAATCTATCACAAGCCCAGATCCTACCAGTTCCTAGTACTTATCCTACCAGGACAAGGCATTCATCACAGCATATCTCAGTCTGACAGAGACCAAACTGCTCCCAAAGGTACTATGAGTCTGATACGGACCGTCAATACATGGAGACCCTCAATAAGAAAGACTCTTCAACAAGACTAAGCCTAACCCCCTTCATGTGTGTAGGCACCTTTGGTGATATTTGTTTGGATGCACATCAAGGACAACAGTCTTATTTTATCTACTTAGTGAAGCTACATCTTGTTTACTAATTAAGTATCTTCTACTTTTTTCTCATCAGCTGTTTCTAAAATTCACAACAAATCCGTATAAATAATGAATTGCAATTCTGAAAGGCAAAGCATTCACACTGAGAGTGCAGTTTGAAATAAAAGAGTAAAATCTTATGGAGGGAAAAAATCAGGACAATGCACAGAAAACCTTTCTGGGCCTGTCAGTGAAGGCTCTCACACAGATCATCCACTCTGTGCTACAGGTAAACAATGATTAACATTCAAGAAAGTACATTCAGGCTGCAAAATGGTCCCTTTGGTCCATCACCAAGAGCCCCTTGCACCTGGTGGGCTAGTGAGCACTGTCCTTTTTTAACACTCATATGAACACACATAGCAACAGAAGGAATGCTTGCCAACTTACAATTTCCAAAGAGTATTTAAAAAACAATGTGTTCCCTCTTCGTGGCAGCTGTGCCAGGCTTTTCAGATTGTGGGCTGCTGGCAGCTGTTGTTCAGGACAGCATCTCATGGGCTGTTCAACCTGCCCTGAAAGTCTTCAAAGCTCTGTTGAGCAATCTTGAGCTCTAATTTTTGGTCTCAGTAGTATGCAGGGCATACTACTTGATTATAATCCCTAACAAGAAAACCTGCCGTCATGCTGTAGATGCTTCAATAACGGTGACATAGGGTAGGTGGTTTTTATGTCCAAGGAAAGCTTTCATTCATTTTGGAAACCTTCTGAAACTTATGAGATTTTTTTTTTTTCTGGTTTTCATTAGGAGAAATAGATAACAGTTTATTAATATTCCCTCTCAGTCTTTACCAAACAGATTCACATTGCTGTTGCTATCAGGCATAATAGTTAGCAGAGAAATATTTTCTTTGTTTCTGGACTCAGTGGGTTGGTATGGAGACAAACAGTATGTACTAAAAACAGGGAACAGCATTTTTGCAGAGCTGTCTCTACCTTTCCATGGCTGAACAAACCTTATGATGGGCAGAGAAGATACCTCTTCATGGCAGCATGCAGCATATCCACAGCAGTCCACCTACAGTGTCAATCTCCTTGTAATTTATTAGAAGCAACTACACACTGTGAGTTTCCCATGTCCTTTTTTACAGTAAAATAGCCTTTGACAGTCTGAAGTCATTCAGCCATCACTGGTCATCCCAATTCTGCTGCAAAATCCCCTCCAATCAATCTTCACTTCTGCCTGTACAAGGTAAATCAGTAGAAACTAAGATAATGGATACATTTAACAGACATAAAGCCAGAGTATGACACACTGGGGAAAGGTTGAGGAGCTTATTATAAATGGAATTTTTGAGTTAGCAGTTTATTAGGGTCTTTATAAAAGTCAATGAGCATGTAAAGAAGTGTGATTTATTTGATATAGTATACTTTGATTGCCAAAGTTTCAACAAGCTTCTCAAAGAACCTAAGCCTCTTGAGAAGAGAGAAAGTGTCCTAATGAACTGCCTCACAGTTAAAAGGTGGGAATAAAGCACAGGAAAAAATGGCCAGGTTTTGCAGCAGAAGTTGGTTACCACATACTACTATGGAAATCTATGTTAGGGCTTGTGCTGTACCAGAGGTTTAAAAATTAGGTAACAAAAGAGTAGAGAGGTTACAATGTCTGCAGAGCAATATGTTCGGAGTAAAGCTGACTGCGAAGACGTGCAACAAGGATTCTTGTTGTATTTTAATTGGTGACAAACTAGCACATGAAACAGTGTGAATACATACAATGTAACACCAATACATTGTAACACTGATATGTTGTGACACTTATACAACTTATACAGTGTAACACTTATCCTATAGATTCATAGCGATGGGACATAGATTAGTTATTACCAATCAGGAAAATGGATTTGGAACAATTTTTCATGTTCAAAAAGAGCGAATTGCACAGGCATTGTTAGAAAAAGGAACAGAAAAGAGGAAAATAACAGTAAAAAAGGTTGTCAGTTGTAAAAATCTATCATGCGTTCCCAGCTTGACTACAGCACATGCTTCTCATCACACACTTTCGCAAAGAGCACAGGAGGGAAGGGGAAAGATTCCAGAACAATAAAGGATAGAGTGACTCCCCTATGACTCCCCTATGACTCCCCTATTTAGCAGACTAAATACTGTGGGAGCCTTCAGCTTCCAAATGGTTTGCAAAAGGTGAGCAGAGAACAATCTTTCACTATTTTTCAAAATTCAGAGCTCTAATTTATGATTAAAAAAAAAATGAAGGGCTTTTGCCCATTCAGAATTGAATGATGAACCTTAATGGCAAATTATATTGTGCAGGTGAAAAGCATGAACAGTTTTTAAAAGGAATTACAAAGTTAATGTAAAATAGACCTACTGATGTTACTAAAACAGATAGTTTGAATACAGTCTCCATTGGAGGAGAAATTCCTTATAAGGCCTTTTTCAACATATGTGTCCTATTTCAACACTGTAGAGACACAGTATTGAGCTAGCCAGACCTTTGACCTGATCTATGACAGAAGTGCTTCTATTTTTGCATTCCCTGATCCTGGGAAGAGCCATACTTAATGTGAAGTTTTTTAGAGATAAGTGACACGTCTTACTCTTTGCTTTCTTACTCTGCTGCTGTGGAGTTTTCCCCAGTATAGGTCTCCAGAAGGCTTGAGTCAAGACTGAAATAGGACAGTTGAGCCTGAGGGTAGGGGAATAGCTCAGATGAATTTTAAGGTCCCTTGCAGACCTTTGATTTGGCAAGCTTCACTGCAGATAAGACAGAAGATGCTGCTGCCATATTCTGACTGCTCAGGAACAGGGTACCTGGGAGAAGTATGTCCTGTATTTATCACTATTTTGTCCTGAGCAACAAATCCACAGTCAGACGTCAATGAACTCTTGTGGCAAAAGACAAATCGTGGTACTTTTACATTTGGGTGTAGATCTACAGTGACCAAGAACAAACTAGGCTTCTAATTCCAGTGACACAATCCCAAAATGGCCTGTGTCCCCCATCAGCCCCAAGGAACACAAAATTGTAGTTCACAGCACTGAGGGAGTACTTTGAAAGAAATCACCACCACAATGAAATAATGACTTACAGCAAGATAGAAGTCCAGTGCTTCTTTCTCTCTACTTATTCCAGAGCAGTTAAAGGAGAAGCATCTGATTTCAGTGGAAAAACTTCTCATGGAGAAATTCTGAGCATGAAATTAACCTGTGGAGTTTTTTTAATTCCAAATTTTTCCCTTCTCAGATAGTCCTCCATTAAGCATAAGGGCATCTAATTGCTTTTATTATCATCATACAGACAGTGTAATATTCTAGAGGCAACTAGAGATCCCTATTAGAAAAGATATCCTCTATGTAAGTGCCAGGACTACACAAAGCCAAGGACTGTACTAAACTTGTATATTAGGAAGAGGTGGGGCAGAAGTTTTTATCCAGGATGGTAAATCTAGTTCAGTTTTCAAAAACAGACAGATCATATTTTAGAAAAAGGGGTACAAAGGAGCCATCAAATTACTTTGGAGGAGCTTCTAAATATTGTTCTATGTGAATGAAATCTTGCTATTTCTCTCTATATCCCAGTAGGTTTCATGGTTGATAACTACATTTTGTTCTTCATTAAAATGGCAACCCTTGGCTAAAATCTTTGCTGGGTTAATGGGTCAGACAGTCAACATTTGATGGGATTAATCACTCCAGAGTACTCAAAAGCATCTCCAGTGTTGCCCAAAGAGGCCATTTTGAGACAGAAAAGCAGGATGCCTGGAGGAAGAATTTGTAGAATCCATCTCTTTGCTGCCATTATCTGAGCTGCTCTGTTACAAACCCAGAGTACATGGCTACAATTCCTTATCTCCATACTGTTGTGTTCATGTCACTCAGGTGACATGATCATATATATTCATGCCAATAATGCCAGCTCAGCAAACCACCAGGTACTGCCTGTTACTGAAAGCATTAAAACACTCTTATTTACCCACAGGCTTGATTTTGCTGCCTTAAATGCACAAGGCAATATAATAGCTGTGGCTTTATTGTAAAGAAAACAGTTTGAAAGTGGCTAATGTGATGAACGTGGTACAAACCCAAATAACCTTTTGCCAGCTGTTTACTGCACTTACAGTTGTTAAAAGTAGTAGCTGATAGGAAGGCTCAGATAGCTGAAGAGCAGGAAACCAAAGTCGATTTAAGCATGTACCTTTATACAGTAGATGACTGCAAAGACACAGCGTAGCACTCTTTTGGCCCCAGTGTTGTCATCTGAAGATGCTACTGTGGCTCCCTATGTGTAACCACCCACTGGCATGAGAGTCCCATCCAGCTCAGCACCAGCTGCAGTCCAATAAGTGAGTGCTTCTCGATCTGTTTTGGGGTAAAATCACCAAGGTTAGAACAGACCAGCTTCAAAACAGCTGCAGGCAGATGCCTTTTCCCCAGTGAGTCTGAGGAGTCCCTTTGCTAGCTCTGCTCTCAGGTGGGAACCTCCAACACAGGAGTGGTGTCTTGGTGAAGAGTCATCTGCAAAGAGATTGTGGCTGAGCCCTGTCTGCGAAGCCAGTGGTCTCCAAAAGATGCAGCAAGTAGCACATTATCTTCACTGAGGGGAGGAGGTGTTCAGGAGCAAGCATAACCAAAATGATGCAGTGCATTAATGCATAAACTGGACAAATCCCTGAAAAGCTATGTGTGCACAAGAAGATTCTCACGGCTTTCTGTGAGGTCTGCCTTTCCTGCCAAGTCTGTTGCTCTTGGATATTCATGATTCAAGTCAGCAGTGTTTATTTAATTATAAAGGCTCTGCCTTGCATGAACACTAAATACAATCTATCTATACTCGAGAATTATCATTCATACTTAAGCAGGTAAGTCTTTAAATCATTTTTTTTAGCCTATTTGAGTTCTGGTCCTTTAAGAAACCCTAATTTTCTCAGCCTGCTGAAGATTCTGAAAGTTATAATTTTTAGAGAGAGATCCCAGAATCACATGACTTAAACAATATTCTGAAATCTATGTTCCCACATACCTCAACTTATTCAAGTAAGCTGGGATAAGTTTTTTTTTTAATTAATATGATTATAATAAGAAATGGACTAATACTGGCATAGGCCTAACATTATTAAAGCCTGGCATTTCTTTGCTTTTCCTATTACCTAATTTGTAACTCACACTGGGTAGTAACCAAAGTTCCTGCTGGGAGATTTTTTTGAGTGGGTTTTCTTTGCAGGCCATTTGTTTTCTTATAGTCAAATGAGGTAGGGCTAGATCTGCCAGTCAATTTTCAAAGGCTTTTTGTAAGCATCTTATCAGCCACCACCTCGTGTTTAAAGATGTGATTGATTTGAAAAGGACTGTCATTTTAAAAGAGATCTCACTTCGTCAAACATTGGAAAAGTTTACTTGTTTTCTTGAAATACAACTATTCCTGTGGTTCTAGAAGTGATAATGGTGAAAAGGCTAAATGAAGCTGAAATAATTTATATAATTTATGTCAATTGATAAGCTAACACAAGGAGTCTCAGCCTTATTTTATCACATCAGAGTATTGAAACTATAGTGCCCAAACTCTATTGTGATTTCTGGTGGGTTGTGTAATCATTTGTTAAGGTTACTCAATCTGTTTGCTATCTTGTAAGGCTCTGGTTCTGTGTTATTAATATTGGACCACTACAGCACATGGGAAAAGAAAGCCGATTGGTATCAGGGAGGAAATTACATTTCTGCCCAGTTAGCTGGAGACCCAAAACATAATTCACACTGATGATGTTTTATACTGCTTCTCTAAGTTATTCCTCATCCAGAATCAGTGCTAAGAGGACAGTAAATGCCTGATCTGGCACTCAGTCTGTGCAGAATTACCACATCAAAATTTCTAGAACAGATCTGAAGCAGTCAGGTAAGTTGTCCTACTTCAGTGCCTTTCATCCCCCAGCTGTGGCACTTCAATTCCCAGTTGCTAGGTACCTAGAGCCTCACGTCATTTCTCTGGGAACCACAACTTAAGACAATTAGTCCCCAATTCTTTAAAATCCATCTGCTTTATTATTAAACTGATAAACTGTGAAGTCTTACCCTATGGTGTATAATCTCCCTCCTTCAGAGCAGTTCAGCTGACGCACCACGGAGGCTGCTCAGCAGCAGGCTGTCCACTCTTTCACTATGAAATACAAGATGTATGTCCTCCCTGACTCACTGCCACTGGACCTGACCCAGACTATCATGGATCTGTGAATAACATAGGAGTTTGCAGATAAGCAGGGCTTTGTAAATAA
The DNA here is from genome assembly GCF_001604755.1 of Lepidothrix coronata. NCBI lineage: Eukaryota > Metazoa > Chordata > Aves > Passeriformes > Pipridae > Lepidothrix > Lepidothrix coronata. The sequence goes on along the minus strand of NW_016690186.1, from coordinate 4,120,057 downwards.
CATAATGCCACTGCTGGTGGTAGGTACTGTGGAGTTAGGAAACTTCAGCAAATGGAAGAATCCAACCCCTATATCTTTGGCTGATAATAATAGAGATAATACTGCTGATTCCAAGTCTAACCTTCATGAGAACACGTCCAGCTCAGCTGTCTAGGCAACATTTCCCCCATTTCTCCTTTTTCCAGAATAATGTATTAGCTACTATAGCAGGGCAAATGAAAGAAGCCAGCTCAGCTCCAGAACAAGGATAACCATCCTTGCACAGACCTCCAGCAGAGCCAATGAGCCTGCTAGCAGCCGATAGTCCAAGGCACGAACACTTGAGTGGCTACAAAAGATCCAGTTTGTTCACTTGGCCCCAGTACAGCATAAAAATGGCTATTGTCATTTTAGAGAGAAGCTGGCTCTGGATGCATGGTATATGGGTATATCTTCCCCTGCTTTTCCATTAATGAGCTCCACAAGAACGGCAAAGAAAGAACAGGGGTGTCTTGGAATATGGACTTGAAAAACTAGGTAATCTAGCAAAGAAAAGTTGAGAGTCAGCAGTAGATGAAGAGTTTTAAGCTGCAACATTTCAAGGGGAGTTCATTGGGTAAAAGTCCAGAATTTCAGGTGTGACTATACTGAAGTGAAAAACGTCATAGAAAAGAAAAGAAAAGAAAAGAAAAGAAAAGAAAAGAAAAGAAAAGAAAAGAAAAGAAAAGAAAAGAAAAGAAAAGAAAAGAAAAGAAAAGAAAGAAAAGAAAAGAAAAGAAAAGAAAAGAAAAGAAAAGAAAAGAAAAGAAAAGAAAGAAAAGAAAAGAAAAGAAAAGGAAAAAAGGGAATGGAAGTAAATATGTTTCCCTGTAAAAAAATACAAAGGGGAGAGTGTGAGAAAAGTACACAGGGGCCTCTCTTCTCCTACCAATCTTAGATCTTCTCTCTGCCTGACAGAAGATATAGAAAGGTAAAAGTGCTGATATCAAGGAAGAAACTTTTTGTGTATTTTCTTCTCATCCTGCTCCCCTGTTATCAAATATTCTATTTACTTTGTTGTTGCTAACTCCATGAAGTGTTACCACTATTTGTATTATTTATTTTGTCATTTCTGATCATTCCTCGGAAAAGTAGTCTAGGACTGGCAATTGAATGTTATACAAATTTCTGGCCCAAATTACAATTTGAGCAAAATCTGTCTTTGGGAAAAAATTCTTCGCCAGTAAATGAAAAAAAAATAATTATATTCACCATAATTTTTCACTGGAGTGTTACAGAGTTCAACAAAATAAATGCACTTTATACTAAATATTTGAACTGGTTGCTGGGTAATTCAAACAATAGTGATATTACAGGAATTTTTTAAATAGAAGTCTAACATTCTTCAATTTAGTCAGCTTTTCAAATGTATTTATTCTGCAAACTGAATAGCTGAACAGGAAAGAGAGTCTTGCAGATGGAAGGCACAGATATATCTACAGAAGACGTATAAAAATAATTAATTTGATTTATAGTCTTTTCCTACTTCTTTGTCTTGTAGTTTGATAAATGCTTGGCTGAGTGAAGTTCTACAGTTCTTTATTTTGGAGAAATACTTATTTTGTTTTAATAAACCAGGGCTTTCCCATTTCCTCCATAAATCAGGGAAGTGAAGAAATCCTATTACTTTTCTTCCATGTACAGCCATAGTATGGAGTCTCTACTTGTCTGTATTAGGACTAAAGTCAACAGAATTATTCACGAAAAAGTTGCTTTTTGAGACGCACCCAAAGACCAGTTCTCTTCTGTAGCCAAAGAGGTGTGGACTCAATGTCACACAGCTTAAAAGAGGAGAGGCTACAATTGCTGCTCTCAGCCAAAGCTGCAGAGGCCGGGGGGAATTATTCACCCGGGTTATAACACTGACCAGCTCCCACGTGATTAGATGTTAACCTCCTTGTTAACCACCTTGTTCCTTCTGCTGCCAGACGTTAACAATACCCATCCCCTGAAGCTCCATTTTTCTCTTTCTGTCTGTTTTCACAAGAGGAAATATAAAATGCCGTGCACTTCAGCTGACCTTAGCTTTGTGAGATACTGAATGTTCACCCCATTCTGCTGTAATCTTAATGCAATTTGTTAGAGAAAATAAAGCCTTCTTTCCACTACCTACCAATACTGAACACATGGCAATAGCATTGGATGGGGAATTCTCTAGCCACTCCTCAGAGCAGATGTAACTATCCAGTCTTTCCCCCAGTGAACAGTTCTGTGTCTCCATCAAAAGCAATCTCTTCATAAAATTAAATCCACTTTGTTCAGCCACTGAGCCAACTACTCTCCAAAAGCCAAATAGTTGTTGATACTAGACTCCAACATCTTACTGCTGTTCTTTCTTTTACAGTTTCAGAGTTGAAGTTCAGATGAATTTTCTCTCAAGTACTATATCATCTTAATGGACATAAAGACTGGTCAGAAGACTGGATAAGCGCATCTACAACAGCACTTACCACCCGCACTTACCCAGACTTGACTTTAGAGACTTCAGTAAGAAATAGGGTCAGGATGAAGGAAGGGAAGCAAAAGACTAAAGAGGCAGAGGAAGGGTTGAAAGCAGCCCCAAGGTACCACCCTCAGGCTGCAGAATGTATTGGTGTGAAGGTTAGTGTGGGGGTATGAGGATAGGAAGTCAAGATGAGATCTGGGCTCCAAAAGAGCCAGCATCTTGTTTGTCCTTTTCACTCATGTCCTCACAGCTTACTCTGCAGAGAAAGTGTGTGGGGCAGAGCCCAGGTTTCTGCAGAGTAACCTGTGAAGCTAACCACGAGATTCTGCTCAGAAGGACTGGCTGTTCCTCCTTCACAAAGCCCCTGTATCCACCTTACTGCATCCCAACCCCTGCTCCATGAGGCCAGGAGGAACTCAAGCCTGAGCTCTGGGTTCTTTACAGCCACCCTCACATTACTACTTCTTTCCAGTCAGCTTTGTCCAAAAAAGCTGGGTTCTGCTACACATCCTGTCCCAAAGGCCAGCCACAGCCCTCCCAGAGCACCTTAGGGTCAGGGTTAGCTGCGGCCCAGACAATAAATTCCTCAGCAGAGAATTCCTTTTGCAGCGCTCAGCTTCCTTTGGTAGCTGCCTGCCAGCCCCACATCAACCATCAGTCTGTTCCTCCTCTTCTCTTGCCCTGACCTGAACTCTACCCTACCTGGTACAGCCCCTGCTTACCTCTGTAGTGGGAGGTAGCTCTGTGCTTTTCTCTGTCTGAATCTGGAACCTAAACCCCTACTCCTAACCCTAAAGTGACCCTTCAGCCAGGAACCTAGCTATGGCCCAGACTACCTCAAAGGATAATTGATTTTGCACCTCTCAGTTTATGTCCCTAAATTAAAGCCTTTCTCATTCCCTATACTTACAAGAAGGAAAGCTTCCCAGCTCTTTCCCATCCGAAACTTCCTCAGGAGAGAATAAAGGGTAAACATTAAACTTAAGGTAAGAAGGCGGCTTCCTATTGACCTAACAGACTTGTTCCTAGCCCAATACTCTGCATAACTGACTGGGAATCTCAGATCTCTGCAGAGGTCTCCAGAGACCTCAAATATCTCTTGGTACACTTACCGGGGCTCCAAAACTCAAACAACTGGTAATAGAAAAAGGAGAAACCAACCAGTGAATGAATAAGCAGCATCTCATGGCAGCTTGCTTGATTTTACAGCATTTCCTCTACTCTCAAATCAAGGATCCAGGGAAATGGACAAAATGCTAGAACAGAGTGTACATGGCAAAAATAAATTAGGTCCTTTCATGATGCTATTATCAGATCTGCAAAACAGTACTCTAGAGATACTGTGGGCCAGTTCCTCAGCTGCTGCAGCCTGAGACAGGCCTGTGCCCAGCAGAGCAGTGCAGACTGACACGAGCTGCCCACCCTGCCTGCCCTGCTCACACGCAGTCAACACGGTGCCATCCCGCACGGCAGCAGCAGCACACATAACACCAGTGAAAAAGCAAGTGTTCATAGTATTTCTTTTCACACATGGAATTGGATCAAGTTTTAGTTTTAGATGGACTCAGCCCACAAAGAGAAGTGAAAAAAGCCAATAACATGTATTGCCAGGTTGATAAACATTTCTGTGCTGTGCACATCTGTAATACAGAAGGAAGCCCAATCCTTCAATTTTATATAGACCTGAGTAGCCATTTTTTTTTCCTCAGAGTGAAGGTAACATAATTGTACAAAGAGATTCGTAAAGATACTTAGGACTGAGTTCTTTAGCAGAAGAAATTGTGCCATAGCAAAATATTGTGGCGTATAAGCTTTTTGGTTCTGTACACCACTATCTTGCAAGAGCTCAGAATTTAATTGACTCTTACCAACTACACACTTTAATACTGAATTGAAGAATTAGTTTATTAAGAATTATGTTATCTCTTGTGATTTAAGCTGTTAGATGAAAATCATGGATACATAAGGTTGGAAGAAACATGAAGGTTCTACCTCCTTTGAGGATGAATCAACCCTGTAGCACATTCATGAATGAAGTTTGCCTGTCTGGTTCTTCTAAAACTTTGACAATGGCAATTCTTTAAAAAATCTCTTCAAATACTGAGATATACTGAGAAAATGATGATCTAACATGTATCTCTCCTGCTGCAAATCAATTCTCATCTTTTTGTTGGCATGGAGACGACTTGATTTTCTCTGTGAGTCTTTTGCACAGGTGAAGAATGCTACCAGGTCATCACTTATTTTTCTTTTTTCTAGATTAAAAAAAATTCATTACTTCTCTTCCTCTTCTCTAGTAATTTTTGCTTTATTTTTTTCTTATAGTATTCCAAACTGTGCACACAACCTGAGTAATTAGTGCTGAGTAGTGCAGAGTAATTATCCTTATATTCACCAGAATTACATTTGTTCAGCTCATGGGACAGAGAAGTCGTTGCGGGGGCGAATGTTTTTTCAGCTGCATTATACCGTTGACTCATCCTGGGTTCATGATTGACTGCAGGACCCAGAGCCTTGCCTCCAGTACTGCTGTTGAGCCAGCTATTCTCCATTTCACACCTCTGCATTTGACTTCTCCCCTCCAAGAGGAGTCCTTTGCATTCTTTATTGAATTTGATCTTATTGATTTCAGAGCATTTCACCATTGTAGCAAGATAATTTTAAATTCTAATCCTGTTTGCCAAAGTGCTCACAAAGCCTTCCATCTCAATGTCATCCACAAATTTTACTCTCTATACAAATCATTACTCTCATCCAAGTCATTATTGAAAGCACTGAGTAAAACTGACCCCACACAGACCTTTGTGGGACCTCACTTACAAGGTTTCCCTGGTTTGACAGTGAATCATTAATAATTACTCTGGACAAGTGGTATTTCAACCACTTGTGCACCTACCAGACTGCAGAGTGATTTTAGCCTGTCCTCTTTTTTTTTTTTTTAGTTCAGCATATAACAACATCAGGCAGGACTACATCAAAAGCTTTTAAAAAGCCTTACTCACATGTAATGCTTACCATATACCAGATAGGTATGGCATGACCACTGTACATATCTTACGGACTGTATCCTCCCAGTCAGCTTCTGTGGCTCATATCCAATTGCCAGGCATCTGCCTTACCTATGCAGGCAGCAAATTACCTTCTAACAATACACAGCAGGTTTTCAGCTGACCACCTTCCCTCAGACATGCTCGGAGGACAGGGAGGGATTCACTGATATGCAGGATTTTTGTAGCAATTGCCCAGCAAATCCAGCAGCCATAGAGAGGGAAGAACTTCTGCAGGCATTAAGTGTTTTGTGGATACAAACATCTCATAACAGAAGGGAAAAGCCTGGCGTCTCCTGCATAACTACCAGAGACATCATATAATGAGCAGCAATAGGGGTAGGTGCCTATGGCATTAGGCTATTTGTCCTAAAGAAGAGCTTAGATCCATTTAACAGGATTTATTCATCAAAAGTCTTTGTTGCCTGACTGTATTCTATACATTTAGGAACAAACTGTATTTGTTTTAAAATGTTTCTCAGCAACAGTCCTAGATTGACTCCTCTGAAAGTCCCCATTTTCTTAATTTTCTCCTTTTTAATGACAGGTACTACATTTATCAACTGGGATTTTTCTTCTAGCAGCTGACAAAGATTATTGTTAGCACTTCTAAGACTGCTACTGTGCTTTATATTTTCCAGTGTAGAGCTCAATGGGCCTGGCTGACTTCAATGCTTAAACGTTTAAGAGGTATTCTGTCCTTGATTTTGGACTTTTCTATACACCTGCTAAAATGAAGCATGCTAAGTTTCTGGGTACCAGCACCTTGATTATGACTGAAAACCATTGACAATGTCAACCTTAGTGTCACCTGCTTTTTCTCTTGTTTCCCTCTAAGCAGCAGACCTTCCTTCAGCCTTCCCCCCCTTCCTTTCAGACTTGCCATTACAATTTGTCTCTTCTGACTCATTTTGTGTCTTTCTGCATCCTTCCTATTCAGGCACCCTTTGTCCCTGTATTCCTTTCTGTACAGTTGCTTTTGTGTGATCCAGTGTTATTTACTCTGCAAGCTGAACCTGGCAGTGCAGAAGGGTATTTCTATGGTGCCAGGGCTCGGTGCAGTCACAAGGACAGAAGGGAGGATGTTCAGTCACACAGCATCTCCCTGTCACATACCGTAGTGTGTACACAACTGACAAAGCAGCTTTGGCTTCTTTAGAGCCAACAGTAGATTAATTCATGGATGTGTTATCCTCCCAAAATCATACAGCTTCATATTCATGTCCTGTGCTTGAAGTATGGGCTACCATTGTTTCAAGTGCCTGCTCCCATAAATAACTGTCTCGTAACTATTTTAGATGGTGAGTATGGATACACCTACTTACCACAAGCATAGCTCCTATTTTTCCTTTGTAGATCTTAAAGAACTTACAAGTGACCCTCCCCTTTTCCTTTTGCAGGTGGAGGAACAGAAAGGACAGAGCTGTGCCAAGGACAGCATTCAGTTCAGACTGGGTTAGGAAGTGAAACCAGCTGACAAATCCCAGTTTCACATTCTTGCATGCAGTAGCATCACATATGAACCACCGACTTCCCTCAGTATATGCAGAGGTCTAGATGATACACATTTAACTTCACTTCCATTTTAAAATGCTGCATATTATTTAGCTGGTTGGCACAAACTGCAGCAATGTGCTAATGAAATTAAAGTCTCTGTAAAGCCCTATACTGCCTCAAAGTACTATTACAATACCCAGCTTCCAAACTCTTTAAAGTTATAGCTTTTGCATTTTCAAGATATAGAAAAGAACAGCACAGTGATACACCATACACTATATTAGTGCAAAGAACAGTCACCAACTTGTTTATATTGGCTGACAATAATTGTGTAGTACAATGTTGTCACTCTCTCGAATGACAGCTGTCAGTTCTGGAGTGTACAATTTATTGAATATTAATTTCTAAAAGGGAATTAAATATTTTACTATTGTAACTGGCGACCTTCGCAGTTTTATCCTCTCAGACAACCTGAAATTCAGTTTGTTTGAAAGAATATTGTTTGGCGAAAAACTACTCTGCTTCCTCACAGCCTCCCATGCATTCCTCTGTCTTTCTAAAATAGTTGTGCTCCTCTCAGAATCCCTTCAAACCCATTATTTTCTCTGGTAGACAGGTTGGATTCATACGGCAACGGAGGGAGCTCATCGGAGCTCACCTGAGAAGCTGTCACACAACAGCAGCATCAAAACTAGGGAAGACAGATGCCTTCTGGTGTCATCAGTCACCAGAGTAATGGCCAGCAACACTCACCTCTAAAAAGGTTTTAAACTCCTCTTGGAGTAGAATAAACGATACTCTCAGAAGATGCTTTAGAGGTGTTAGGTGTGAATAGTCCCCTCACTTTGCCAGCAAATAAAGGTCTGTGGTAATATATTTCTTGTTTAGCGTGACCTCTCTGGAACTGCCATCATATTCTGAACAAAACTCACGTAGTTACCACAAACCTACTAATTTAGTAACAGACTTAATCACAATTCTAACTTCCAGGTCATTAAGAAAGCCTAGAGTTGCACACGTAATCTGACGCTAAACAGTCAACACAGTTTCCTTCTTCCAAGGCGTGAATAAATAAAATATTAATAAAAAAAATTAAAATAAGTCAGTGTACTAAGTGTTCAGTAGTTCCCTGCCCACTAAAATCTTTTATTTCTATATAGCAGAAATCCTACTCCTTCCCTATGACGTCTCAGTGTTAAGCACTGCATTTTTCCAGAGTGAAGTATGGACTTTATTCTCTGGCTGTAATGAGTCAAGGAAACCACTAATGTACAGTGTCAGTATTTTTACTGTTATTATCTGTATTCTGGCATTTCCGATAAGTTAAAGATCATAGTAATGATGATGTATCCAAAAGTCCAGTTCGAATGATGTACCCAAATGGAACAAATTCAGTTTATTATTTGATTTCACAGGCACTTAATCGTACAAAACGATGCCTGGTTGGCACAGTGATAGATGAACTAGGAAAGATTAGATTTGTTAATGCTGACATTAAGATCAGCACTGTCTAGTGTGATTCCTGCTCTCCTCACACTCTCTTAGATGTAGGAGGTGTGATCTTCTCTCATTCTTCAGCACTGGGGGTGGGAGGGGATGTCAAATTAAGAACCCCAGAAGCTGACACTGCATGGTGGGAGGGCGGCTGGGCCAAAATGTGTCGTTATCATGTCTGTCATCTTCGCTGTTAGAGAGCCATTTATGTTACCCAAGAGGAAATAGGCTGTGTGTGGAAAACCTGAGAGGATTGTTATAGACCTCATGGTTTTTAATGTTATTAAATGTAAATTGTAGGAAAGACAGTAAAAGGTTTGGAAACTCCTTCATGAATTGCTGTCTGTAAAGAAGAGCTGGTCAACATGTGATAGGACAGTTTGCTTAGAAGGTGTGACAGAAAAAAGGGTCAGGAATGCAGGGACTATTTTGAACTTCAAATAGAACCACACCTGAGACACTTCCCTTGTGCTAGAAGGGAACAAGACAAGACACACAGTACAGGTGCAAATTAAACTCCTGTTTTTTTATGGATGAGACACCTTAAAAATTCAAGGTGAAAGATAATAGGGCAACTAAAAAAGAACCTGTTGTTAAATTTGCCCTAGAATTACATTTTAAGTGTAAATTACTCCCAGTCATTCTCATTTTCGAGCCTTGTAATTAGGAGCTTGACCTTAAGCCTGGCTGGAATGAACCTCTAATTTGATCAATGACTAATGTTGATGACAAACTCAGGTGAAGCTAATAAACATCAGAGTAGTTTGTGAGATAACCTAAATACTTCCATATAAAGGGTCATGAAGAGGTGGTTTCTGGAGGAATGGCTCCTGAGATATTTATAAAGGATCAGCAAATGAAGTGTGCTGCTTTGCAAATATGAGAATTAATGGAGGGGGAACAAAAGTTTTCAGGTGTTTGGCTGCAGAAAGCAGCCTGTTCTGGTAGACACAAACCAATGTCTCTCCTGCAAGGAACAGATGTCTGAAATACATCTCACAGTTGCAGGAAACACTCAGAATGTCCTGTAACAACCCTGCAGAATTTGTACCATCAGCATCTCTATGAGACTGGCCAAAAATCAGGATTTTCACTTAGCAGAGGCTTCCACTCTCGGTTTGGTTTTCATTTACTTTTCATCAATTTCAAGCAAATCTAACAAACACATTTTTTCTCCTGCAAACTGGACATTTGAGGAAAGCTTCACTTAGAAAATGCTGATTTACAGTGTACCTTAAACAAAATAACCTTTCTGATTTGGCAGACAAGCACACTGCTACAAGACTGCTAACAACACCTAAAGCAACGTAAAGTCCTGAAGTCCTGTTCCTGTGGTGCTTTGACAAGAATCAAAGCATTTTTCTACGGGAATTTTGCCTTCTATGTGATGATAGTTTGTTGAAAAGCAGCATGACAACTCAAGTCCCAGTTCCCCTTGAAAACATTTCATCTCTTGCCATGCAAAGACTGTCACAGCCAGGTCTGTGACCCATAGATTGGAGAGTCCATTGCCCACTCAGCCTTGGAAGGGCATGTTCTAGAGAATGAAAGATTGTGATTTATTGTGGTGAAACTGCCTATAAGTGCAAATAATTTAGTGCCATGTTAAAACAGTGATTAATTAAGCTCATAATTTCAAGAAATGAAGCAACACTCCCTGACAAAGCCTGAGAAGCTATAATTTATAGCAGCCCTCCCAGTTAGCAGACTATAGAGCTATGAACATCCTCGGTCCTGTAAATGTCTTAACCGGACTCCATACAGAGCATCAAGGTCTCCTGGTATATTCTCCTGTGAGCTGGAAACAGAGATTTTAAAGACAGATTCTCCCGTGGTCTGATCTGCTTAATGTGCCACTCTTCCTTTTCAGTAAGGTTACTGACACTTAAATGTCCCTGCTGAAACACAAATCTTCCCTTACCTCATTACTACAGTGACAAAATCCCCTATGCAGGCTCACTCATTTCATCCTCTGTGGCACTACCTTTTCCCTGTTTTTTCTGCTATATAGTGGTAATAATAATCAACTTCCATAACTGATACACACACAGACTTGCCTGCTGGTTTTCCATCACCCACCACACCTCACTTCAAGCTCCCATTTAAACCTCCATGACCTCATACCTTACTTCAGCTGTTGTGTCACCTCTTATCCACTTCATCCCTCCTACATTCCCAGTGTGTCTTACCAAGCTAGAGGGTACAATCTTGTGGGTATCTGCTTGGTATCTACTGTGCCTGAATCTCGTTTTCATCCTTTTGTCAGCTCTCCTTCCCACTGCTTCAGCAGTGTGAGGAGGCCAGTGGCTGCTAAGTGTCATCACTGGGAGAATCCAGCACTGCCTGTGCCTTTCTCCTGTGCTCAACTCCTCAGGCTTTTAAAAGGATGACTAGATTCTTAATATTTGCATGCAGTAGAGTAGCGTAATGCCCTAGCTATCTAACCAGGCACACTTGTGCTTCCAGCATGATCAAACCTCCCTCCTTTTGATTTTTCTGCTTCTTTTTTCCAGACAGAGCTGTGGTCTCTTCATGTTGCTTTTAGATTAGTCAAAGTATCAGTCCTAACATAGGACCGAGGCAGTTGCATCCCAAAAGCCTTCAGCCCTCCTGAAACCATGTGATTAGGAGGATCTAGACCCTCCAGCATTATCCGAACTCAAGTTTTAAGTATTGCAGCTAAAGACTTATATAAATATTGTTAATTGGTTTTGTAAGTGGATAGGAAAAATCTGTGAAAACTGAAGAGAAAAACCCCCACCCAACCTCCAAATTTCGTTGTTTTAAAGACTGCATCGCATTTCTAATGCAGATAGCCGTGTCTTATTTTCAGGAAATCATAGCTGAAGATGAAAAAAAACATGTGGCTGCTACTCTGAAAGCTGCTGAATTTTCTTCTCAGGTACCTGTTTGTTAAGCCTACATGGTTAATCCCTATGGTTTATCTGACCAGTTAGGGGGGGAGGAAAAGTGGGTCACAGAACTTGAGTACTGGAGACAATTCGATTCCTTCACCAGATGCAAATGTGCTAATTTTGAGAGCCGCAGGATGATCAGAAGCTTTTGTTGTTCATCATTCCCAACAGCCGGGCTACCCGATGTGCTCGGAAGGCTCCTACACGCCCACCCACAGGCCAACCTCTGCTCTCAGCAGTGAGCCGCGGTGGAGTCGAGAGTGTGCACCGCTACCTGCACCTGCAGGACCCGAATCCCGGGGAAGGGCTGCCACCGCGGCTCGGATGAAGTACTCTTTCCCCAATACGTCACCGCGCTGCCTGTGGCGGTGCCAAAGTCGCGCTCCGCTCTGCACCCTGCAGCTGGAGCACCGGCCGGGATGGCGGGGACCCACACGAGGGGCGCCGGGGGACCCCCGCCCGGGGTTGGGACCGATGAAGGGGTTCCGGGAAGCCCCGCCTGGGGTGCCTTCCCCCGGTGCCCGACCCTCGCCCCGCTGCTGCGGCACGGAGCGATAAAGCCCGCAGCAGGTACGGCGCCCGCCCCGCCCGGGGCAGCGCCTGTCCAGGCGCCGAGCGAAGCTCGCACCGCGCTTGCCACTCTCCTGTGCCGGCTCCCGGGGGAGCCGCGGCGTCGCGCCCACCTCCTCCCCAGGACAAGCCCCGCCCTCCCCGGGAAAAGAGGATGACATCATCCCTCTCCACTCGCCCGCCCCGCCGCTCCCCCGGCCCGCCCGCCACCCCAGCGGGGATGGGGGGGTCGCACCCGCACCCCCCTGGCGGAGCCGCGCCCTCGGGGGGCCCTGAGGGGGCTCCCGGCCCCGCCGCCCGGCCGCGCCCCTGCCCCACGCCCCACTACGTCATCGCTCCCACCGCCCCTCTCCGCCGGTGCTGGCGGGGGAGCGTCCCTCGAGGGGGGCGCCGGGGCCGGGCAGCGGCTTCGCCGCGGCTTCAGCCTGCGCAGGGCGCCGGCGCGTGGCGTTGGCGCCGGCGCGGTGCGGCGGGCGCGGCTGCGCAGCGCGGCGGGGCGGGCGCGGCGGGCGGGCGGCGGGGCAGCTCCTGCGCTGACACCTGCAGCATGTGCCAGGAGCTGCAGCGGCAGCGGCCGCCTCTGCCTCTGCGCGGCGCGGCCGCCCCGCTCCGGCGCCGTGCGCGGCGCCGGCGGAGCAGGAGCAGGAGCGACTCCCGCTCCTCCCGGCGCGTCCCTCCTCCTCCTGCCTGGCACCGTGTGCCGGCGGCGGGTGCACGGTGACCTTACGGAGCGTGCATTACCTCACAGGTAAATATCAGCTGATCCGCCCCGGCGGCGGCGGCAGCAGCGGCGGGAGCAGGCGGCGGCGGGAGCGCACAGAGCCTTCCCGAGGTAGCGATCCCGGCCGGGGCAGCGGGTGCGCGGTGCCGGGCGAGGGGCGCAGCCGCCTGTTGCCGTGCACCTAAGCGGGGCGGGGGGCCCGGGGGTTCCCCGGCAGCGCTGCTGTCCGCAGGTGAGGGGCGGCCTCGGGAGGGTGGGGGAGGTGTGTGTAGGGGCTGCCCCTCCGCCTCTCCCACCCTCCCGGGGCCGCCCCCTGTGGGGTTGCTCGGCGCTCCCGTCTGTCCTCGGGCGCTGCTGGGGCGCTCCCGGTGTGTGTGTGCACAGGCATGCGGCACGGCCGGGCTGTCTCCCAGTCGCCCACCCAGCCGCTCCGTGCAGCGGGTCCCTGGAGACCCCCCGGGGACCCGGCAAGCTGTCCCTGCCCGGCTGCTGTCGCCTCTTGCAGCCGGCTGAGGTAAAAGTGACGAAAGGACGGCGCCCCGCAACGCAGCAGCGACTGCCTTTTACCTGTGCGTTCGGCGGCTCGCTGGCAAACTTTGGTGTTGGGCAGTGAAAATCTCGGTCATTGCAGCCAAACTGGCTTGTACTACTCTCCCATGCTGAAGACCAGCTACCACCTAAAATGAAATACTGTTGGCGGACGTTGAATCTGTTACTTACTCACTGGATCTACTTCCCAGCATAGGTGATACCTTAGGTAGTACTTTAAACATTGGTGGGAAACAATATTGCCTGGTAATCCTCGATAGATACTGGTGATCCAGGAGATGTTAAAAGGAGAGGTTCACCAAGTAAGAAGCAGCATCACAAATTTGGTGCTCTTAGGCATTCAATATAGTGTTGTGCTCAAAGTTTTGTAACTTACTGTTCAGTTCTGAATGCTGTACCTCTGCTCCTCCCCTTGTTTTTGGGATGTGGAAGTAGTTTAATAATGGAGGTAAAGGTATGGATTCTACGGTTTAACACTATCATTAGCTATGGAGCTGTTTTTGTAGCTTTTACCTGGATACCAGGTGGTCTTTCACAACTGTGAATTTGCACACAACTGGACTAATAGAATGACGGCAACTAGAGAGTAGTGAGTGCTAGATTTTTAAATCATCCCGGTTTCTGGATGTCAAAGGGTAAGTGAGCATGAAATAAAAGCCAATTCCATGTCTATTTTAAGTGCATGTCTTTATATTGCTCTTCAAAAGAGAATGATCCTACTGACACATTTTTAGGTTTTTGCCGTCTTGTTGCAGTCACCAGTCAAGGTCCTATATTTATTCAAAATCCGTAGTCATTGGAGTAGATATTTTTGTGGTTTTATGTGAATTTTGTTTTTTTCTTTTTTCACAAGGCAAAGTTAAAATTCAAAGAATAGAATGCCAAAGAATAAATCTTTCCTTCTTATAGCAAGTCACACATAAAATACCAGCTCCTGGCTTGACCTCTCAATGGGATATCACTGTAGTCAGAATGAGGTGCTGTAGTCTTGCAGTGGTGGTAGTAAATAGGAAATTACATATGTGTGCAGACTGTGATCCCAAGAAAGCAGATATTTTATGCATATAATGCTTAGTATATGTGGTTCCCCAATGGTGTGTAATCATTTCCATGAGCAGTTTTCAGTGTGTTACTGATTGTGTGCACAAGTGCCCCGAGATGGCTAAACTGTGCAGGCTAAACTATAGAAGATTCAGCTCTCTCTAGGGAGTACCTCAGGACCCAATCCTGAAAACAAACGTGTGGCTTTGATCTTTGCATGCCAGGGTAACCCACCAATCCTGAAAAAAAGAAAAGGCAGGAAAAAAGCATTGGGTACATTATGGTAAGCTGCTGGATAGCAATCCATTAAGATTCAGAGCAAGGTGAAGGATGAATTGTTTTGGTTTGTTTGGCTTTTGAAGGTTTAGTTCTTTATTAATGATTCCCTTGATTTCTACAGTTGTACGCTGTCAGAGACCGTAGAATAGATTGTCTCCTCCTGTCCATTTTGCCCAGTGTAAGTCCATTCAGAATTGTCTTTAAGGGTCAGCACTGATCTGTCTAACTTCCATGCCAGGCAAATAATCAGATATAATTGCACTGAAATCAATGAATATATACTGACATGAAGCTGTGAGAAGAAAATCGGCCTCCTGGTGTTTTTTATTTGTATAGCCGAAAGCCAAAAATAGCTGTCATAAACACTGCGTGTCCTTTTGGAAGAAACAGTCAATGCCTATCTTACAGTTGTCCAGAAAATTTCTTCTGTTTCAGCAGCTTTGGATTAGGAAAGTGAAGGCAGCAGTCTTGGAATGAGAACTGTTCCAGAGAAACTTTTTGTTCCAGTGGCTAATCTCCTTCCCTTTAATTCCATGGTGTTAATCTTAGCGTGCTCATATCGAGATTACTAACATTTGGCAAGGGACCGCTTTCTTAAACAGGACTCCTTGTGTGTTGCCAGGTGTAAGAGGGTTAATTCAGTTGACTGTGTTTTAAACTTCTGCTCTTTACATTAATTATTTATATTCTTATCTCTGGGCATAACAGCAAAGTAGTAAGTAGTATGGAATGTTACATTCCAATTAGTTTCACAGTGCAAATGGCGATGATAGTTGATGGGTAAGTCTGACATGTACTGCATGACTTGTCATGTTTTTCCTGGAGAGAGGGGAGTCTTGGGTCTGAGTCACCATGGAAGAACATGGAGTCCTGTAGGCACAAAACTGGTGCAGTGTAGTGATGAGTCAGATCTCTTATCTTTAAATTTGGTATTATGTGGTATTCATGCATGGGATGCATTGCATTTGTTGTGCACCTAGGCAAGTAACGGGCAAAAATCTCAGTGAGTCCTCCAACTCGCCTTTCCTTTGCAGAGTTGGTCCTGCTTCTATTGAAATGAAAGGCTGCTGGTTTAGATCATGTGGGAAATAACGGTGTATTACCTTGTCGAGCAAATCGGGTCTGCCAGGATATACTCATTCATTTCTTACATTGTTTCAAGTCCAGTAGTAATATGGCCTAATACTTAAATTTTCACTTTTTGCATTCTGGATTTGAACCAGCTTTTTCAGACTTCTGCAACTGGATAAAGAGTAGAGGACTAAGACCAGTGCTGCATCTTCATAGGCCCTGGTATTTGCTTAAGCTAAATGACTTTCATGAGCATTACTGTAGAATGATAGTATTGTTTCTGTTTCCAGAGGAAGCTGATGTTACTGCTAAGCTAATGAAAATAATTGAAATTTCTTAGAAGTGTTAGCTTCAGAAATATGTTAAACAGCGAGAGTGAAGACTGCTCACTCAGCTGTTTTCAGAAACAAAACAAAGCCTTACATCAGAGGTGTCTTCACTTAGACACTTACTGTGAACTTCCTTGAATAGCAATCATTAATAACACCGTCTTCTCAAGCTAATGGAGCATGAAGGTTCCTTGATTTGTAACCATTTGGGAGCAGATGCTCGAAATTCTGTCCACTTGCAGAAACAGCACAAGAATGACACTTTTGCTGAAAATGGAGAGGGAGGAGCAGCAGGGAAATTATGTGTGGGACAATTGGAATGGCCTGGAAGAGTGTGGTGCAATGTCTCCCTCTCCTACATCATTACAAAAGCTTCTAGAGGGACCGTGTTTGGAAAAAATTACATGAGCTTTTTATTTGAAAATTGTAGCAGAACATTATTGATCTGTATATTTTTAAGCTCTTGTATGTAACAACAGATGTTAGCAACTGGTTTTGGAGTAGAGGGTACGTGTGTTCATGGTCTTGCAAAAAATGCTTCTGTCTTCTCACATTGCCTTAAACTGTGAAACTCTTACAATGAAAGCATTGAAAACCATGCAGGAAAGCTGTGCCAATTTAGGTCTAAATCATACAAATTCCAATTAAAGCATAAATGCTTCATCTAAGTGACAGGTACCTATTCTATTCTCTAGATGTGTAGATAGCTATAGTGTCTCTTGTGGAGAATTCAGTGCAGGGACAGTTTAGCAGTCTCAGCAACTGAGATAAAATGCCAAGTCACTTGTAAAAACTTGGAAATTTCAGTGGTCTTTGTGCCCTGGTGTAGAGATCAACAAACCTGAGACTGGATGCACTGATGCTGTTGACTTCGGTAGAGCCAGGCTTTTGCCCTACTACTTAAAACATCCAAGACTGAAATTATGGGGCTAAATCTTTCCTTCATTTATGTTGATATAAATACAGTCTTAGTGTATTTTCTTCCTCCCACTGAAGAGAGAAGGAGATCACAACTGTAGTACTTAACGTACGGCATATCCACAACTGCTGCTAGGGAATATAATTGTTTTATACAGTTCTTCTACTATAAAATGTGTGACGTCATCTCTTCCTGGAACCACTATATTTATACTGATTATGTGAGAAGTACCACTGTCAGCTCACATGCCTGTGCATGTGTCACAAGCACCCAGAGGGAAATTCTGAGCTGTACCTTTCATTGTACAGAGACTGCATTTGTACAGGGATGCTTTCTCTGTATAAACAGAACAGCCTGTAAAGGGAAATACAGAGATTTCTATAATTGTTCAAAAGAGATTACAACGTAACATAATTTCATCCTATAATGTACAAAGTACAAAAATAAAGGCTGTTTTCAGTTAAATCTTCGACCAGATTGATGTCAAGAAGAAATGCAGTATCTCAAATGGTTTGGTCTTTTTTAATCTTCTTAGCGGGAAGAGATGTTAGAAGAGCCATTCCAAATTGAAGTAGAAGATACAC
The DNA here is from genome assembly GCF_001604755.1 of Lepidothrix coronata. Lineage (NCBI taxonomy): Eukaryota > Metazoa > Chordata > Aves > Passeriformes > Pipridae > Lepidothrix > Lepidothrix coronata. The sequence continues at coordinate 4,102,577 of NW_016690186.1, read as the reverse complement.
GTGGAATTTCCTCATGTAGTCGTCTGGATGTCTCTGCTTATTTTGCTTAAAATGAAATTCAAACTTGATTTTCTTTTTTCTTGGTACTGACAAGCTCTGCCTTGGCTTAGTTGTCTAAAGAGGTAACAGCAAGTAAAATGTCATGTGACAGCAATGTCTATAAACTGGTTTGTGATGTAAGAATCATAATGTAAGATTTTTATTACATGATTAAAATTAGGAGGGGAAAGGAAATCTTTCTACGTTGTTTGCAGCTTTTGAAAAGTTCAGCCAGAACTTGCTCCTGATCCCCAGCTCCTCGCAGGTGTGAGTGGAGGCTTGTTTAACTGGTAAGACTCCTCCACAGTTTGACCATGTTGGTTTAAGTAAAAGCATGATATAATTTTGCCCTTGGGCCTTCCTGAGGAGCTGCTGGTTTAGTGCCAGAATTTGTGTGTCATACTTATGGGTGAATAGACCCATTGAACAGTGAGACCACGTTGAACAGTTCATCCTGGCTTGTGCAGGAAGGCGGAACTGTGTTTGCATCATGCTTGACACCAGGGAGGATGGGTGAGCTGATTCCATCTGTGAGGAAGAGCCACACTGAGTGCTAGGCTCCTAGTGGCTAGGTCCACAGGTGACTGGAGAAAAGGAAAAGTGGAAAATAAAGCAGCATTTTCTGGAATGTAATTATTGCCATTGGAAGATTAAACTCCCAAAGCAAATCATGACCCACCTCTGTCTTCACATAGTACAAGTAGAAAAAATCAGTTTTAATCAGAAACATGAGAGGGAGCAGCGTGCACAAGATGCTAGGATGATCTTCCTGGAAAGATCTGGGCTGAATTGAAGATCTGACACATGTTGTTCTGATCTTGACTCCTGGTTCCTGGGCAACTATAGTTGCTCACCAAGTCTACACACACGTGGAAGGAGCTGCCTTTTTTAGGCCACTTGTATATGCCCTTATGCCTTGCAGAATTGCCCTGTGTAGTGGCTGTTTACATCTATTGAGTTGTCTCACAATTGCCCTGTTGTACTTGATTGGTGCCAAAGTCAGAGTTAAATGATGGTTGGCCTGTGCTCAGCCGCAGCAGCATTGTCCACTATAATCACCTCCAGAAAGTAGGTCTGGATCACAGTCTGAAGTACCAGTCAGCTCTCCTCTTTTCTTTCCTCTTTGAAATCCTCTTTGCTTTGGTGTGCGTGTCAATGAGCGTGCTCGTGTGGTGTGCCACACAAACTCGAGCTGCGCTGGGAGGCTTTTGCCTCCCTGGAGAAAGAAGGGCTCTTGGCTGCCCACCAAAGCCCATCATGACTTGACAGTTACGCTTTAGTGGAACGGACCGACCAACTTCTCGGTGGGCAGAGCGCCAGCCTAACAGATGGGCCTGAATGTGGGCAGCCAGCAAAGCACATACATATGTGTAGATAATTGTATGTATGGGCATAATAAATAGGGATCTTGGCAATTCAAAAAAGTTGCCAAAGCAAAAGGCTGAGTACCAAAGTGATGACCCGAAGAGAGACTTCTTTTGAGGAGCAGGCATGTCAGAGAGCTCAGAGGAAGGATCTGTGCTTTCCTTGTTGCTCTTTGCCTGCAGTTTTGCAGATTATATAATAAACAAAGGAGGCTATTTAGTCTTTTGAATCCAGGCACTCTTGTTACTACAACTGGGAATGTGGAAAATGACACTTCGCTGCAGTGAATCCCCTTACAAACCACTTGAAGCTTGCTACCAGCTCAGATTCTACCAACACAGCTACTAATACAGCCTGAGATCGGTGGAAATTCGTGCATGCCGGGCTTTTTGTTTTGAATTGCATTGTAAAGTATGAAATACTGCAATGAGCAAGAATTGCATGGAAATCAGTTGTCAGTACAAAATGTAATAAATTTTCTTTATAGGTCATAGCTTCCAAAATCTTTCTGTGTAGCTAGCTAGACTCCCCAGCTAAGCTCCTTCCATTGATGGCAATCAGCTAACAGGCCGTATAATAATTGATAGTTAAACACTTATAAGTCCTTTTTAAGACCTAAACGTTAGTTGCATCTCTACAGAAAGGACATAGGAAAGCTAGGTGGCAAGAACATGTCTGCAGATGGATTTGGTTGCAGAAGCCTGTTTCCCTAATTTTTTCAACGTGATGCTGGAGAATCACCTGGCCTTGCTGTCTTAGGGCACACAGGTGTCTTGCTTGAAGGTCCAACTCTCCTTACTAGGAGAGAGCACTTGTGGATTGCAGGCTGAATAGCATCCCATACTCAGCTGAAAATTGCCATGGGCTTCTCTTCAAATTCTGAAAGGTCTGTGGACACAGTTTTCTTTGAGCTGATAAGGTAAACCAAAGATCTGTGATTTTTGGCAAAATCTGTAATGGGCTCTGGATACGCTCAGTATAAAAGTAGAGATTCAGCTATATCTTTTTAGGATCCTCAAGTTATACTGGCTGGAATTATTGGGATAAGAAAAATCTTTCTCAAATCCTGGAAATAAATTATATTTATCTGATCTAATGTAGTCCCTTTATGCTTAACTTGAAGACATGGCAGCTGTCTGTGTAACTCCCAAATCAAGTTGTGTGGTTGCTGATTTCTAAGTGCACACAGTCCACAGGGAAATTCTGCAAGCCAACAAGTTAAATGTACCAGCAGACCTAGGGAGTGTGTTTTGGCATAAAGAATGGGACCAGGCTTTTGGTGGGGACTAACCTACCTGATGAGGTGTCCAAGATGAGTATGATGAAAGCACTATTTTGAAGAGGGGGAATAATGATGTAATTTCTTAGGGCCTGGATTTCAAAAGGCGAATAGCACTCCTGTAGGTTTCAGAGGCAAGTACTTGCTTCTGTAATGGAAATGGTGCGTTCTAAATATTGAATGGAAGGATGTGTTCTGGTCTGAGTATAATGACTGACGTGTACACACTTTTATTAACTTTTTATTCTTATTTCAGTCTTTCAGATGTGTTTACCATGTGACTTGGCTCATTTTTTCCCTTCTTAAATATTAACCAAAACAAGCAGTTTAATGGTGGTGTGCACTAGTTAAGGGGAACTAGAGAAATGTAAATCGCCTGTGTGGGAATTCTGCAAGTTTTGATTCATTAATTCCTGTCTCCTTAGCCCACATCTACCATTTCCCTTTGTGCAGGCTAGGAGGAATATAGCCTTTAAGTCTCAAGGGGTTTTATCAGTTTTCTTATCACCTGCATTCAGCTGCTTCTGGCGGGACTGTTAGAAAAACACAGGTGTAGTCCTCCAAAGGATTGGGAGAGGGCAAAGGGAAAGAAAAACAGGATGGAGGAGGAAGATTGTTAAAAAGGGAAAGTGGTATGGAGAAAAATAGTATGTGAAAGGAGAAAAAAACAATGCAAAAGGGAAGGGTAGAAAGAAAGAAAAAAGCCTGAAACCAGTAGAAGGAAAGAGGGAGAGGAAAAAGGAAAAAACCACCCGAATCATCAGATGAGAAGGACTGTACTTTGTTAATTAAAATTAGCACATGCTCCAGCTAAGTTTCTTTTCTCTTAAAATGACAGAGCACAACTCATTTTGCAAAGGCTTCTTTGGAAAAAGGGTGTCTTTTGACCTTACAGAACTACTTACATGAGGAACTGTCTTGGGAATATCTTTATGGATTGAAGACCAATGTTTGCAGGAGCAGGGTCAAGCTGTATCTGTTTCTGCCCACGGACAGATTTCCTTTTTATTACTGAATCTGCTGAAAAGGGAATATACTTGTCCTCAGTTAAGTGCTGGCACTGAAGAGAGGAAGGTAAGTTGCTGTATGTTTCAAGCCGACAGACAGGCACACTGGAAGTGCATCACTCTGTGTTCTGTATAACCTTCTGCAGAGAAAGGTGATACATACTGTCAAATACTGTAATATTAGAGGGACTGCTTTTGTAGTCCCTGTTTTTCCAGACAGATACAGAGGATTTAAAAGCAGTCAGTGTTTGTGAACACTGCATCGGCCTACCCTAAAAGGTACTTTGTTAACTTTTCATTCATAACCCCTGTTTATCGAGTCATATTAAGACCGAAATTATTATGGGCAACTGCATGGAACTTTTTTTTCACAGAAAAGGTAAACAATAGTTATTGTACAAGATCAGTAACTTAAAATGCAGCTACTTAGTACATTTCTCTGAACTAAGGATTAGCCAGTCATCCTTTTTAAGCAGAAAAATAGGTAGAATACCTCCATGTTTTGGTGAAGGGTATGTTTCATTTGTCCCATTGTAGTGCTCTTCTGTATTTCCTCAGGGAACGCTACATTTCTGATACCCTAGGAGCCCCATATTGTTACTGCTGTTTGCATTTACACATAAACGTTACCTGTTTTACTTTTAAAACAAGCTAGCACAAAGGTAATTATTCCCGCACAATTTGTGGCTTTTTTTTTCTTTCAACACATGAAAGCACATTGTAGGGCTTATAAAACTCTCTTGATTTGTTGTAGGCAATCAGACTTTTGATGGTGCGCTTGACTATCAGAACAAACGACTTCTTTACTGTAAGCTCCATTCCAAATAATGAATGTAATTCTAGTGGGCTTACTGAAGCAGTGGGCTATATTACAGTGACTGCAAAGCATGGAAACCCACTGTGTCTTTCTGTCATAAAAAGGCCCTGCCTGTGCTGTAGATCCTATGAAGAATTTGTAGAGATACTTGAAAGGATAAAACACTGTATAAATTCCTAAAGTTCAAAGAGAAAATACCACTCGGGATAAAAAAGGGAGCTTAGCCCAGCAGCAGCTTAACCATATATGACAGATCTAGTGCTAAGTCCCGCGCCATCAATGCAAATGCTTCTGGAGTTCACCATGCAGCCAGATGGAAAGACTAGAAGAAAGGCATCGAGGACACTGACATGGGGAGGGGGGCAGAAAGAAAAGGCATGTGCTTCCCAATAAATGACTCTTATTCTCCGGACAGGATACGAACAGGAAAGGTTTATGACATGCGCAACGAGATCCTGTGTTGCATTTCCTGTGAGCATTAATGTGTGTTTGTCTGCATTTCTGCGCAAGTACTATGCCATAAATAAAATTGGGAACTATGGAAGTTTGAAACTCTGTAATTCTAACACAGGGATAGATTACACCAGGCCTGAATGATGCTTTTGAGTGCTGAGACTTTAAAAACTCATTAGCTATGTCCTTCTTCCTGTGCCATATAATGACAAGAACATTGGATCAAAGTTGATCCCCTTCAGGCCATCAAAAATGCAGTAAAAAGGCTGGTTTAGAGGTCACACTTCCTTCTAGGTAGTTCTCTGTGACCTTCAATCATCTCTGTACATGTCCTGCAGCCAATTGTTTTCCTGTCTTGCCAGCTCCACAGAGAAACATCCCATGGAACAGTCAGCTGAGCCATGCCTCACACTGGCCTGCCTCCTTCCCTCTGCAGCACAGAGCTGCTCTTGCATGCTCTTGTCCTCTACAAGCCCAAGCATCTTCTTTCCCATTCTGCCAGTGGCGCTTGGATTTAAACTGCTCTGTGTTATCTCAGCTACTGCTGCACGTTGATTGTGGATGGCAAGTGAATGTGCAAATTATCTCAGTAAATAGTTGTGCTAGTTGTCACACCAAACGACACAAAACCTGGCTTTGGCAGGTTGCTGTTGCCGTAGATGTGCACGGACAGCTTGTGTGAGTGTCCGAGGAAAGGAATGACACAACATTTTAGCAGCTGTGCTGGTACTGTCTGCTGCTTCGGGCTTTTTACCCAGTGCTCACAGTCTTCATTTCAAGCAGTGGGAACCTTTGGAAGGTAGGAAGTGATGTTGTATCTGGAAGACCTTAATGTCAAATAAAATGGACACGTAGCACTAAGTGCAGTCCTAAGAAAGGTGTGAGGTTGCAGTCACTGCTATGAAATGAGCATGCTTGTTGAAGGCCATATTGTGGCTTTTTGGCCTTTGCTGATGACCACAGGTATAGAAAGGGTTCACATTACTTTTGTTTATTTGTAGAAAAAGGAGGAAAGATGGAGCTGCGTCTCTGTTCTGAAGCTAAAGGTATTCTTCATTTCCTATGTTTTGGGTTTTTTTAGGAGACTGCAACAGTGTATTCTAAGCAGTCACAGGAGCTTTAATGACAGCTGTTTTGCTTGAAAGCCTGTATCTGTCAGTGTCTGTAACATGGTTTGATGTAATCCTTTGGATTTCCTCATGTTTAAGAGAGCTGCAGTCTTCTTTGCCTACCAAAACACATTTAACAGTTGAAATTTTAGCAGTGAATATTTCTACAGTCTACCATTTTGCATATACTCTGATGATTCTACTGCTTATATATTTTTAATATATCTCTCACCTTAATGTGAACAATCAGGTAAGGACATGGCTTAGGAAAATATGGGAGTTTGGAAGAAAAAGAAACAAATAAAAAAAGAAGAAACAAAACTAGCAGAAACCTTTGTAGTCCCATATCTCTGCCATTTGCTGTTTAAAACCAAGGAAAAATATTTAAAACCAAAGTTGTCTGTCAGAGCAGAATTTATGCCTATGACTCAATCTCATCTTACTACTCAGATGTTGAGAAGATTTGTCCTTGAAACCCAGATTTCCCTTACATATACCGACATGTGTTTTGCAAGACCTTGAAATTACACAATGGAAAGAGAGCTGAAAACTGCTGCCAAATCTACAAATGGTCACAGTTATCCAGGGCTGACCAGAAGCTTTAATTTCCTGCACTACGGTACTGCAGATGAAACCGTGGAGCTGCGGTGTGCAGGCAGGTAGTCAGCACCGCCCAGGTGGCTGCTCCTCTGGCCAGGTGGGGAAATCCAGGTGTACCACTGAAGGCAGGATGTGGATGTTATCATTCCTTGGACATCAGCAGACAGGCTGTCGCTTTCCTCCCATATTTTGTACCCGAAATGCTTCACATTTTCTCAAGCAGAGATCTCTGAAAGAGGAAAGTATCAACTGGCACAGGGGGTTCTGCAGCTGCCTGGCTCAGAATGCAGAGGAGGAGAGTGGAGATGTAGGACCTGACTTTAGCACCCCTGGTTAGCTATTCTGAAACCGACCAGGGCACTTGAATTAGCTGCTGTTTTTTCAGGGGGAGGCTCTATGGCTTCTACCTAGTAGAGAGAAAAAGCAAACTTTGTCCCATTGGTATTACGATTGACATCCTAATTTGTTGATGCGACGTGCTTATCTTTGCTAAACTACAAAGAAACTTGTTTCATCAGATCCAATTATCCAATATTATCAGCATCTAGTTGGGTGACTCTCCTGGGGCTTTGCGAGGGAGGAAAAGGGTGGGGTTTTTTCTTAGTGATACTTTTTCTTTCTTGCTTTTCTTTGCACCAACTTCTTTCCACTAAATGACAGCAAAGCTTGCTTGTTGTTGTAATTAGCTCCTCATGCATCTGTTTGTATTTAAGGACCGCAAGATACTGAGCAATCTACATTTTTTTAGTGGTCTTCAAACACAGTAATTAAGAACAAGATATTGTTTTATTTGCAAAGCCCCAAACCAAAGGGAGAAGTCTTTCTTTTATCACTTCCTTGTCTTTCACAGCCTCACAGCAGTGAAAGTTCGTGGGCTTCTTGCCGTTTGGTTGGCAAAGTCCAATGAATCTCTTCTTACCAGGGGGGCTAAAAATTCATTAAAGGGTTTTATATTTATATTAGGGTTTTAAGCTTTACCTCATATTTATACTTATATTTGGAAAGAACACATCAGCAACTGGAACATAATTTATGAAAAGTTATTATTTGTTGTTAATGCATTTAAATTGAAGCTCCAGCACACACTCATACACAGTCCTTGAGTTATCAAAACATTTGTTAGTGTTTGTTATGTGAGCAGTGCGGCTGGAAGCTCAGACCTTGAGAAGGCTTTTACTATTTTTTTTCACAGCTTATTTTTCAGCATTTATTTCTTTCATTTCCTTTCCTTTTATTTTTGTTTTTAAAGGAGACAATCCTCCCCTAACTTGGAATGTGGTAACACCCACTTGCATACTATTCGTGAATCATCAATGCCATTAGATATTGAGGTGTTTAGCTGGATTTTGAAATTAAGGTTCTACTCCATGTTGTTTGTGCATCTGTATTAACTGGCTTCTTAACTGTTGTGTTTTTCTACTTGGCAAGTGTTCTCAGCAGAAACTCACTGCAGGTGCTTCTAAAACTTCAGCATTTGTAAATGGTAACTGTACTGTTACCGTTGTTTAATATTCTATTTTTAAATCTCCCTTTCAAAAAGAAAACACAGTTGGAACAGTTATCAAGAAATGTAGCAAAAAAACTACCCTAGCTCCAGAGGCTTTTCAGCAAAATGCAAAGCAGTACAGCAAACCTGTGCCTTCTCATACAAAAGGAGAGTGTAACACACAATCTAGGCAGTAGATACTTAGCTCCAGAAATTCATACAGCTCCACTGAAGTCACTTTTGTGGGAATCTGCTATGACTGTACCCTGTGAAGCTATTAATGGTGAAGTACCCAGTGCATACACAAGGGCAGGACTAC
>NW_016690186.1:4043111-4094093 GCF_001604755.1 Lepidothrix coronata | reverse complement strand
CATCAGAGAAGGGAAATAAATGCCTGAATATATACAGACATGCATATCTGCAAAGGTGGGGTGACTGGATTTCTTAGCATACTGGGGGGAGGTGGGGAGGGAGGAGACAATGATAATGCAGAAAAAAAAAAGGTAAGGAATGAACATCCAGCAGGCTTTTTTTGAATTATTTGTAGAATATGCTATAAAAACACAACAGCAAAGAGAAGGTCAAAGTCCTAAGAACATGTATTGCAATGGTCAGAGTCCCTTTCAAATGATGTGGAGTCCATGCCTGCATTAATCCCATTTCAGGAAGGGGGAATATTTTGAACACCAAGAATTGTTCTGTTCTTCTCAGTGACCTGACAGCATGAACACATGTCCCATTTGTAACTGGAGTATATTAAGTCAGCCCATAAGTCAGCCCATTTCTTACAGTGGGGCTTCAAGTCCCAAACAGGTGGGAGTTCATCCATTGTTTTATTTACCAGCCACATGAGTTTGTCTCCTTTAGTATTAAACTATTGCGTTCCCAGATAACACTGGCCACTGCTAAAAGTAATTATTTGGTTTTGTCAGATTTAAATATATTTAATAGCATTGTCAGAACACAAATGCTTCTGTTTCTGTCAATATGTATGTGTATGAACAATATGTTAGTGTATGAACAACTTGATGAGCGACGCTCACCTGCACTTTGGGCTCCTTCAGACAATGATCTCAGCGTGCCTTTTTAACTTTTTCAACATAAGTAGGAAAAAATGTTGTGAAAACTTTGGGAGCTGATATTAAAGCTGAATTTTTATGGGAATCTCTGTGTGCAATTCCAGGTGGTTTAGCAAGACCCAGTTCCAAGTTAGCCCTGGTTGCAGAGGGAAGGCTTTTCAAGGCTGAATGATAAGAAATTATGACCTTCCATGTTTTGTACACTTACTTCCTCTTTTATTTTCCTATTTGAGCACTACAGATGATCAAAAATAACGGGCAGACATTTTTGCTTGTTTTTTTTTAAGTAATCTTGAACTGACAAGACATGAAATCCTTAGACCAAAGGACAGTAATTTTTGGAAGGTTACAAATGTCTGAAAGTAGAGACGCTGAATATATTTACCTCAGTCGTGATTTTACTGCCATAATAAGATTTTTTTTGCTTTGCTGCATACACCAGGACTTTAAGATCATGTTAGCTTATGCTGAGCTAAATCCAGATATGGGATTTGGTTGTAAAATGTACAAGGAGAGGTTTGTGTCTGCAAAATGTCTCTCCAATCCCCTTTCCATCAGAGGATATTAGGGGGTTGAAAGGAATCGGTTGCAGAATGCTTCCATGCAATCTTAGCTGATTTAATGATGATCTTGCTTTTCACACCTCTGCAAGGCTCCTGAGGAGCCAGGGAGGCAACTTCACTGGGCCTCCTCCCAGATGGCAGTGTCCTTTCCCTGTGGGTACTTTGGTGTTGCTGAAGCTTGTGTTGCCCAGAAGTTTATGAACAACTTGATGAGCAATGCTTTCCTGCACTTTGGGCTCCTTCAATGATCTCAGTGTGCAGGAACTGTAGGAGAGGCACCTCCTGAGCCTGTACAGCCCCTGCCAAAGGTCATCCACCCATACGGTATGTGCGCCTAAGTAAGCCCTTGTACTCCCCCTCAGTAGGAGCATCCACAATGGCTGGAGCTTAACTAGTATCATTTGGTGATTCATTTGCAGTGCTTATTTTCTAAAAATTGCATAGCCTGTTCTCAAAAGCAAGTCAAAGAAAAAAGCGGCTGTTATGAAAAGAGAAGAAAAAAACCTCACAAATACAAACCCACAAAGCCTTAAAGAACCAAACTCACATTGTTAAGGTGGGGGAAAAGAGCCCACAATTTGCCATGTCTTATCTCATGTGAAAAAGATGAGAAATTAACTTAGATTTTTGAGGTACTATTCATATTTTAGACGATTAACAGCGATATACTAGTGAGTCTTAACAACATGGATTTGAATATAGTCCTGACTTGCATTTCTTACTTTTGTGGGTTTTCATAGAAAATAAACCAGGGAGTTTTTCCCTGTTGTAAAAAGATGTGCTTTTATATTCAGTGCTAGTGAAGTTTAGGCATGGGATATTGACCCTGAAATAAACACACTGCTTTTTCAGTGTAAGAAGCATCAGAATGGACCAGTCCAAATTTTATTCTCTTGTATCATTGAATACAATGATAGACTTCATTGTGCTTCTCTTTATTCTCGCAGAGCTTATATAGACTTTGATTAAAAAAGCAGAAAATTGCCATGACCAAAAAAAAAAGTTAATCTTCAGTGCTGTGTAAGGTTTTGCAAAAACCATTTACTTTCTGTGGAAACAGCTGATCAACAAAAAACTGTAGCCAAAATTTCCCATTAAGAAATTTCATAACATTTCATTTAAAAATTCATGATTGAAAGGAAGGATTTTAACATCTCCAAATTAGTTGGTTTCTTTCACCTCAATCTGAACTTAATTTTTTTTCTTCCTGAGCTACTGCAGCACTTCACCTTTCTCCTGTGTTTCTGCTATATCGGGTTTTCCAGCCAGAAGATACACCTTTCTTGGCATGTCACTCCTATGAAGTTTCTGTGCCAAGTGGGGAAGTTGTATTTTGCTGTCCAAAAGCAGCCCCATAGTCCAGTCTACAAGCCACCAAAATTAGAAATCCAGTAAAGTCCTCCAGCAGCCCAGAGAGACACAGTTTATCCCAAAACAAAAACACTCAGTCCGCTTTGAAAGTGATACATTTTTTCTGCATGAATTAAACTTGGCTTTTAGTGAAGCACTTCATTTGATTTTGCTGATGGAAGATTTCAGTTTTCAGCTCAAGATAAAGTACTTCCGTGCTAAAACTCCTGCTGTTCAGTTTTGTTCTGCTGACCAACTCTCTTTTGAGATTCTCTTAGTCTTTGTTTGCATGGATTGTAACTGGGAAATACTCTTGTTGTGAAAGCTTCTCTTCTTCCAAGAGGCATTCCGTGTTCTTACAAGTAGGGAACTCTGGAACCCAGTACTCTTTATCAAAGTAGAAGAAACATGTCAAGGTCAGATGATAAATTTTCTTGCAGGCTGATACACACATTTGTGTTGAAGGTCCTGACCAACTTGGAGCCCAGTGAAACACAAATTCCTGTCTGTGTGTGTATTTAAGGAATAACTCACAGATGAGTCATGAATGCAGCATTACTAATGACCCTACCCACACCACAGCTGCTGAACCTTTATGAAAGGCAGAATGAGCTACAGACCTCCCCCAGATGCCAAGAACATCTCATCAGTACTCTCTGGATGTGATGGTCTCTGACAGGCTTTCAAACCTGGCCCCCACCTTTTAGCTAAGAAGCCAATGCAGAGTTCCTGAAAAAAAATTTTCTCCGTGCCCCATTCATGATGTGACCCTCCCACATCCTTTCCCTGGCCTCATGTCCTGGGTTATGAAATCTCCCAACCCCCAGTAGTCCTTGTAGCACTGAATTTACCTTTAAGTCATGAAGCTGCAGCAGAGAATCACGCTGATTAAGTGAATGCATGCAAATACGTGTAAACAAGAGAGAATGTGGTAATTTCTCCAATCATAATATTCTGGCTATATGTCTATTAGCATTTTCTTTGATGGACTAGATTTCCTTTGACATACTTTTTTTAAATAACCTTTGTAAAGCCAATTAATGAAAGAAAGGTAGAAATAGCGCGGAGTTGTTTTAGAATAGGCTAAAATCCTTTTGTGGCTCCTCTCTTTAAGCAAGCAATGCTTCTTCCAGGGCAACAAAAATGTGAGCTGAAAGTAGGATGAGAGCAATTAAGATCCAAGAATGGGTATGTATAAAGCTAGGATTAAAGAAGGCTGAAAAGCAAAATTTCAGCTGAAGAAGAAAAGGCTGATAAATATATTGAAAGCTTTTGATGGCTGCAACGTATGTAGAAGGGCAGCTCATTTAATTTTGGCTTTTGCTTTTAACCATCAGTTCATTACAACTGACGGTTTTTGTCTTCATTCTAAACAACATTTTGGGGAATGGTGTTTCTTCTGCTCCCAACTGTGATCTGCAAAATAAATTTGAAAGGTTTGCCATATGAATATGAGTTCTTTCAGTGTTTTCATTAAATCTAGATTTAATGGATTTTTTTTTTAACTGAGATCTGTCATTCTTTTTTCTCCTTTGTATTGTGCATTTCTGCTTTGCTACTGTTCTGTCTCCTTTTTTAGGCCATTGCAAGCCCTTGTATTAAAACCAAGCCATTTTCTTAAGAATCCTGTCACTTCCCATTTGGAAACCTATACATGAATGCTGCTGTCTTTTAAGTTCTGTGCTGTCTTTTGGTAGTACTAGAGTAAGAGCTTGCTGTTGGATTGCTCCCGCTCTCCCACTGCTACGACCTACTAGGGAATGAGAAGCTGGAGAGCAGCCCTATGGAAAGGGACCTGGGGGTCCTGGTTAATGGCAACCTGAGGGGCATCAGGCAAAGCATCTCCAGCCGGTCGAGGGAGGTGATTGTCATGCTCTGCTCTGCACTGGTGCAGCCTCACCTTGAATATTGTGTGCAGCTTTGGGCACTGCAGTATAAGAAAGATACTAAGCTATTAGAGAGCGTACAAAGGAGAGCTACAAGGATGCTGAAGGGCCTTGAGGGGAAGCCATATGAGGCGTGGCTGAGGTCACTTGGTCTGTTCAGCCTGGAGAAGAGGAGACTGAGGGGAGACCTCACTGCAGTCTACAGCTTCCTTGTGAGAAGGGGAGGGGCAGGCACCCATCTCTTCACTCTTGTGACCAGTGACAGGACTGAAGGAAAAAACATGAAGCTGAGCCAGGAGAAGTTTAGGTTGGATATCTGGAAAAGGTTTTTTGTCCAGAGGGTTGTTGAGTATTGGAACATGCTTCCCAGAGAAGCACTTCACAAAGCCTGAGTTCAAGAAGCATTTGGAAAACATTCTCAGGCATGTGGTGTGGTTCTTGGGGTGTCCTGCATGGAACCAGGAGTTGGACACAATGATCCTGATGGGTCCCTTCCAACTCAGCATATTCTATGATTCTTCTTATCTCTCTGAATGGGAGGTACTCCTGGAACCTTTCTGAGACTTGCCTCTGCATGGTTCTTTAGATACTTGACCTGACATGCTTCTCAGAATTGTTCAATCTGCTACTGCATACTTGGAAAAGTGGGATTTTTTTTGACAAAACTCAATTGTTTTGTTTGCAAGCTTTAGCGAACCTTTCATACTTAGTCATTCCTATCATCTTATGGTTTCTGTGATTCCCAGTGCTGTTGCTGGTCTTACGTTGAGAGAAGAACGATGATACTGGTTCCAACGCGAGCACTGCCAGAAGACACGCTGCTTTTATGCCTGGCACTGTTCCCTTTTCATTCTTAGTGTCAGCTGTAAGGAATGAGGCCAGTTTGTTCTCTTTGAAGGACATTAACTATCTCTTGGTCCTAGACTGTCACCTCAGAGAAATGTTCAGAATGAGAGAGCAACCAGGCACCTCACTTGATGTTCCTGGGGCCAGAGGTGTATGAGTTGCTGATGAAGACTCTGTTCTGAGTGACCAGATCCAAAAGCCTTTAAGCTTAAAATCAAGGCTCCATGGCAGTGCTGGTAACAATTCCCAGCCTGATAAGATGTGTTTTGGGAGTGAAGTTTTCTGGGATCTAGGAAAACCAGTTCATATAAAATGATCCTTCATTGCATTGCTGCCATGTAAATAAATAGTTTCTGTGAAACTTTTAGTGGTGAATTGGGGATATGAATTCAGAAACGTCAGGCTCCAGTCCCTTGCTGGCTTCTCCACAGGGGAGATGGAGTTCTGAAGCCCTGTTGCAAGACTACCAACCCTCAAAATACTTAATTTTTTTTTAACATGCGGCTTCTAGATTATAAAAGATAGTCAACTAAAACAATGTTATCCTTTATGATATTACAGAAAACCATGGAAATAAAGTATATTAAAACCTCATAAAAATTGAAAACCACAATTTTTGAACCAGTACTGTGATTTCAGGGTGATTTGTGTTGATATCCTCCATTTCTTTTGAAAATAAAAGTAGTATCAAAAACTTTTTTTTTAAATCTGGAATTAGATCAGACACCAAACGAGCTCATCCGAAACATTTCAGTACTGCTACACCACAGACCTTTTTGATGTCTAGGGCTTAATAAAATAATTTTTAAGAGTTAGGACTAGCAGTTTGGATTACAGCTGCATATGCAGTACTATCCCTTAGTCTTAGAATGAATTGATTCTAAAAAGTGCAAGACAAATGCACAAATCTACTTTATGAGCAAATATAATGGATTTTCAGTTGGGGTGCAGGAGCTATAAGCCAATTTACATCAGCATATGCTTATCGGTGTTTTTCACACTTTTGTTGAAAATTATTGTGTGATTTTATTCCTTCCTCTTCCAGCTTGTGTATCTAAAAATGGGAATCACATTGGTTTTCAAGCATCATTGGTTGTTCACTGAGCATCCAAAATCAAAAAGTAATTATTGTATTTTAGAAGACGAGTGAAAAATCACTACTAACTCTTCCTTGTGAGCTGTGTTGTGAATAGGATGGTTTGCATTGCAGAGAATTATAATGTGTGTTTGAAAAATTTATTCATGAAAGAAAAGCTGAAAACGGGTTCATTCGACTGATGTAGTGGATTTCATTCTGCCTTTATCTTTTCCCCCCACAGCAGGAGGAAGTATTTCTGATTGATCACATTGTTCAATATTTGACAAACTATAAATCTGCTGTGACTTCCAGACTTTGCTGAGGATGGATTAGGAGTCAAGGAACAAGGACAGCTGCCATGCATGGTCAGAGTAGTCTGGAAAAATTTGCACTAAACTTGACCCATATTATTACCAATCTACCCATATTCACAAACATGAATTCAAAATATAACAGATATATTGACAGGGTATCCTAGCAAAGGCTTTCAATTTTCAAATTTTTTTTTTTATTCCTTTTGGAAATACTTTTAAGAATTGATAGTTATCATTGTTCTTTCAGCTATAATTACTTATAATAATTGGAGTTGTAGACATATATACTCAAGAATAGATATAAGTTGGACAAACAATCTATGGCAGCAATAACTTTATGCAAAGAGCTGTGCTATCCGACCCAGTGGAGTCTCTTGCTGTATGAGGTTCGGTGTATGTGTGTATCCTTGCTGGCTCAGAGCCCAGGATAAACACCTTGATCATCCTTTTGGGCAGATAAAGTGCAGCTGAGAAATGTTTTTTTCTGAGACCTTTTAGATGAAAATCTAATACCGTATTGTTTCTGCTGCGCTTCATTAGAAGTGCTTGAAACTGAATTGCTATTGATTGCTTTTTAAATGTAATTCTGTATTTTAAAAAGTTGTAAGAGAAAAATGACAGTGATAGATGTGTACTTTAAGATCTCTCTGTTAGATGTGAAGGAAACTGCAGTCCATCAATGACCTGTTAATGGCAGAAAAGCCAATGATTATTCACACCCCAAAGGCTCTGATCTTACAATCACTTGATAGTTGTGTGTCCTTATTAATGTAGAGTAACTGCACTGAACATCATGGGATTACTCACATCGATAAAACAATGAGAGTTTGAGTGATCCTGGAATCCGTACACCTTGGAAGCTGTTCATGTAGGAAAAAGCTATGATCAGATAATCAAAGTCAGAAATGTAAGTATGAGAAAGGTATCAGTGCTTCTGACACTAAAGGTTTCCCTGTGCATTCCAGCTCACAATAGCAAAATATGCAAGGTTAATAATGTAGAAGTAATACACTTTGTGGTGTTAATCACTAGAAACTGTTTTTTCCCTTTTGTGACAGCTTTTATCTGAAGGCTCTCTGAAGTCAGTGGGTTATACCACTGAAGTCAGACTGAGATTTCGCTCATTTTCACCCATTCTGTGTTGCTTCTTTGCTTTCTGCAGACCTGATTTTTTTTAAGTAATATTGTTGATACATGTGACATTTCCTTATCTTCTTTAGCATGATAATGAAATCAGACAGTACTAGGAAATACTAAGGATCTCCAGGTCCTGCTATGGCAAAAAAAGTTAA
Organism: Lepidothrix coronata; assembly: GCF_001604755.1. Classification (NCBI taxonomy): domain Eukaryota; kingdom Metazoa; phylum Chordata; class Aves; order Passeriformes; family Pipridae; genus Lepidothrix; species Lepidothrix coronata. Next base: position 4,086,056 of record NW_016690186.1, on the reverse strand, counting down.
AGGGGTATTTAGCTCTTGTAGAGGTACTCACCATCTTGCATGGGTAAAGTTATCCTGGTGTGATTGTGTGTACAGCAGAAATCCACATTTCAACTGAAGGTGTGCCTTTAAGGTCTCCAGCAGCTGATGTGAGAGCCTTTAATGATCTCACCTCCTCACCCTCCTTTTCACCCATCCTACCCCACCCTGCCTTTCTTCTCATTTCCTCTTCAGGACCACCCTATTGATTTGGTCACCAGCTCAGCATCTCAGGCCCCAAGTCCCCTCTGCTGTATGAAAATAAAATACTCTCTTCAACAGTTACTGCCAGTCAGCCATAACTTTTCTTCTGTGATGGAGGTTACTCTGAGAGTTTAGCAGGGCTTGGGGTGATAGGACATGAAGAAATGTGTTTGGGTTTTTTTTGGGTTTTGTCCCTTTCCAGATTTTCCTTTTTGTTTTCCCTTCTGTCTTCCTTTACTTTAACTTTTGCCTTTTGAAGGCAAATATTTTGAAAACTGGAAAAAATAGGAACAATTCATACAGCTTTCATTGAAAATAAATTATTTTCAGACAGCAATGTTTATAGTTTCACTGACTGTGCTGTGCACACATGTTAAAAATGGTCCTTCAACTGACTATCTCCCAAGACAGTCAGTTGCATCAAACCTAAATTCTCTACTCCATGGTTTTTGTTGTAATTAGATGAAAGAACCTGATCAACTTTGGCTATCACCTTAAATGAGAAGTCATTGTCTTCTGGGACTGGAAGTGTTTGCATTGTGAATCTAGGTCGCTGTTTGTATTGCAGTGGATTTCCACCAAAGCCTTAAATTAAAAAAATTGGGTAAGCATCCTTGGAATAGTACTGATTTTTGTGTTATTTCAGTTTCCTTGTGCTACTGTGAGAACACAGGAATAAAAAGACTATTATTTAATTACTCTATGCTGGTATGTGTTTTCCTGTGAGAAAAAAAACCCCAGAATTCTGTAGTTTGTGCTGTATTCCATCCACAGTGTTGTCTGTGCATCACTGTCTAAGCTGAATTCAGTACCAGACTTGAATGCATCATTTTCTGATTATGAAATGGAACAGTGACACCCAGGCATACCCACTCAAAGTGATTGGAAAATAATAACCCAAAGAGAGCTTAGGCTCTCTGGGAAGAGACTCAAGAGGTGAAGTAACCTGCCTGCAAAGGAAACAGATTGTTTCCAAAGTGCAATAATCAGCCCCTTTTGCTGCTCGTCTCCTGTTAAGCTACTTTCTATCAAGATACCAGGTGCAATGGACCATCCTCAGCCTGCTCCAATGACAGTACCTTTGAAGAAACATGGAATTTATTTTTTTTCCATGAGCATTCTTTTTCCAAAAATGGTGAAATTCAAGACTCAAAAATATTTGAACATATTGGCCTACTCCCCCTAATTCCTAGACAGTTTCAGGAAAATTACTACCTTTGTTCTTTGATATGTTGCTTGCAAATTTGTGCTTGGAGGTGATTATTGAAAAAGCAAAATAGGCACCACAGTAAGTTTCACTTTCTGTGATCCTTGACAAAAAGTGCTTTACAGTACTTTTTATTTTTTTGACAGTCTTGCTTTTCACCAAAATGGAGGCATGTCATGTTCAGATTTATCCAAGATACCATCCTGTATATAGTTTAAACTCTTACTTTTCTCCTCTTTTGATTTGCAAACTATCTCTGGAGTGGTCAGTGTTTAACCCCTGGTCTGTACTCTGAGTAGCACATCACTGTTACAGCACAACTCTTGTAATGGCTCAATGTCATGTAGTGGCAACAAAGTGCTTGGGTCAAACAGCTTGGCCTGAACAGTTTAGTTCAAATAACACCTGTCTGTCTACAGTACTAAAGAAAATACTGGTAAACAGAAGACTCAAATAAAAAGTCTATGTTTCATTCTTTCCCTCATGATCTGTGAGAAAATATTGAACTCGTACTCAACAGATCACATGTTTGTCTTAAATATGCCTTTGAACAGAGAATTAATTAAACTCAACTAAAACACGGTGTGACCTGTGACCAGAAATTCTTACCCCTGGTTACATGTAAAACACTGAGTTCATAAATAAGCTCCAATATATTCTCTCAGCTAAGGAAGTTCTGTCCCAGCAAGACGAGTGTGCATGCAATAATGAAATTGGTATTGCTTTTATTGTTTGGGGGAGAGGGGGCTGTAAGTAAAGCATGCTGTATAAACTCTCTGTAGAGTTTAGACAGACACTCTAATAATGTGTATTTATGGTTTATTGCATATGAGGAATTGGTTCCTCCAACCATTACCAACAAGTACCTTGTGAGAGCCTGTCAGTCTGCATTACCATCCATGGATAGAAACTCCAATGCAGCAAGCCACCACTGCACTTGTATGATTCATAGCTGTTAGAAAGGAAGACTTATTAGTCATCTACTTTATTGCCCTTCCTATACAGAATTATTCTGTATTGTGCTGTACATTTACTACTTTTTTGTTAGTCTAATTTTAAATTATGGAAGTAATGGAGCTCCCACTGCTTCCCTCAGGAAAATGTTCCAGAGCATAACAGATCTGCTGTTAAGAAATACACTAATTTCCTGATATTAATTTTTCCTTTATAAACTTCATTTTATTGCTCCAACTACTGTTTTCTGTGCATTTTCCAATGTTCTCACTTTGAAAGTTAAACCTTGCACCCTGCAAAGGTGTCTTGTTTATTTTCAGCTACTATATGTGTATGTGAAGAGGTAAAAATTAACCTCTACAGGCTTGTGTTTAGTAGGAGTAAGGCAGTAAAACTGCTAAAATTGGTTTAGTTTAGAGCAACGCATCTTTGCAAGAGCTGCAGAAGTAATTACAAATAACAGCTAAAAGCTTCATGTCAGCTGAAAGTTAATTTCTCGACCACTTTGTAAAAAGGATGGTTGCACTTACCTGAATGTAAGTAGAACAGAGTTGAAGTAAAACCTTGTATAGACATTGATTTTGATTTGAGTTTTCTAGTTTATCTAGGGGATTGGTAGGATACTTCAGACAGCTGAACAATTTACAGTTTCCCAATGGAACTTACATTCCCATGCGAGCTTCCCCAGGCTGTTTCAGCACAAACTTTAAACTAAAGACAGTGTTGGCTTGTGCTGCCTGTTAATTCTGCCTTGAAATGGATGAAGAGCTCTCACTACGCATCACAAATGTATGGTACAAGGTGGTGGTTTAAGATATACCTTTCTGCTTTGCATTGAGATGATCACTGTTATCTCACATAAGGGATAGCGTAGCACAAGTACTGTCAAAACTCATCACACGCTTGCTCACCTGACTACACTTTTAAACCTATTTTCAGTGGCTCTCAGTTGAAGGGAAAAGTAATTCTTAAGTGGAAATAACTCACATCAGGTTTTTGTAGCTGGTTTCTGCGTGCAGGAATAAAATCTGACTTAAACATGCAGCTTTACAATGTCTTGCTCTAAGTATGCATGTACTTAAGTGGCTCTAATCAACAGTGCTGAACAGAGTGCTGAATCCCTCCTTCTTTGACATTTGTCATCATGAATTTCCTCACAAACTTTAGATCACCTGAACAACTTTAAGGTCGCTTGTGTGCTTCCAGCATCCATCTTTTTTCTTTCTCTCCTGGACTTGGACTGTGTTGTACTGACCTTGTCCTAACTGCCAGCCCTCTTTCTGCTGAATTTCTTATATAATTCCAGTTCACAACACTCCATCTTCTGCTTGGGATAAAGTTTCAGCCATGATGCCTTAGCCTGGATGCAAGCTGTTATAGCAGGTATAGAGATCTTGTTCTAAAATTTTTAGAGTTTGTTGGTTTTATTAGGTATCTGTCATTCTTTTCCAGAAAGTGACAATGTTTTATATGATAGCATTCCCCTAGGAAATGCTTACAGTAGAACTCAAGGATTTCGAAAAGGAAATGTTTCTAACTGAGGCTAAATGAGGGCAAGAGCATAAATAGAACTCAATTTTACAGAATATGTTCTGTAGTCATAGCATCTGCTTTATGGATGGCAAACATGGCTCTGCCCCTTGCTCAGCAGTATCTCTCACTTCTTGAAATATTTGCATCTTAAATGCCCAGTTTACTAGTCCTTTGAAGTCAGTGAGAAGACTGCAAATGACATCTCCTGTCTAAATATCTAGGGAAGACATATGAGAGCAACAAGACAAAAGAGAATCATACAGATCATACAGTTAAGATAAACTGGGCATCCTAACTTCTGCCTTTGTCAGATTACTTGCAAAAGCTGCATAATAGAAGGGAGACACTGTCTTCTGAGACAGCAAATCCTAGTGTACTTTCTTAGCTGTTTTTCAAGAGCCAGGGTGCCATTTTATTCTTTAAAATGGAATAAAATGAAAATCAAAACCAAATCAGTCTTTTGGGGTTTGCCCCAACATTTGCTGTAATTGACATTGCCAAGGTTACTGGGAATATATTACAAGAACTGCAGTCAAATGTTGAGTGTTTGAATAGGCTTTTCATTGCTTAGCTGCTCAGGCTGTCTTTACCTAGAATGTGATCTTATTGTCACTGAATGATCAATCTGTTCCTTTTGTTAACTCGAACTTTTTTTAAAAGTTAATTGTTCTTTTTAAATTTTAATTGAATCTTCAGACTTTATCTTATAAAGCTGACTGTGCAAAATGCATGAAACAGCATTAGGATTATTTTATGTAATATAACTGACCATGCATAAAATTCATGTAGTAAATTAAGCCCTGACAAATTAGCCTTTTTTCCCCTTTATTTTCATTGAACTCTAGGTAAGCAGAACATATGGAAATTCCATATATTTAGCAGTCTTAACAGGATCAATGCTGAAAAGGTAAAATAGTCATTGGGTGTTTTATGAGTATTTAGTTCAACCTTAATGTTGTCTCAGATCTGTAGAGTTCTTGCCAAGCGATAGGTCCTGGTTGCAAATAGCAGGTATGAAGTAGCTGCTCTGCATGGAAAGCAAATATTAATACAGAGAATGTAAGTGTTCTAAGGCAGTATAATAGATGGGTTTGTTGAGATGAAAGTCACTTTTGGGGTTGTATCATCTGAAGCATGAAGCAGAAATTGGCTTTGCAAATCAAAATTTAAGCCGTACTGTAAAAAGTAATGTAGCAGAGAGTAGGCTGGAATACTGCTTTACTCAGAGTTTACATTCAGCTTAGGTCCTACTATATACTACCACCATGCTTGTGGTATATTGTGTCTTTTGCTATGCAGGTTTAATGATCTATAAAAAGCCTTTATATGAATTTGTCTTTGGATGTCTGCTCTGAAAATGGTGACTTTGCATATTTATATGATGAACTCTACATTTATGTTGACAGATGAATAATTTAATAGCTCAGAGAAAACAGCAAGAAGTCAACAAAGGCAGCAGAAATGTCTGCAAGACTGTACAGAGCTGATATTTCTAACCAGGAAATATAGCTGTTGTGTTCTGATGTCATGTCTTGATCCTCAGATGGATCCTTTGGTGAAGTCAGGTAATAAAAATTTGTGACCTCACAGCAGTAAGGAATTACGATACAGGACAATGACATCACTGGACGTGTGAGGGAAGAGGTCAAGTTGAGAACAGCAATTGTGAAAACATGTTTATCTACAATCTAAAATACAAAATGGTTCAAGAAAAAATTGCTTACAAAGTAATTGCCCCCGGAAAATTTCTTCTTAAGACATTGTAGAACAGCTCAGTAGAACAATAAAAGCAGTTGCCAACCTGGGTGTGTACAGAAAAATAAGCCTTTTTTACAAAGGGAGAAATTTGTTCTGTCACATACTAATTGTCTCATGTTTTCAGGTAGAAAAAACAATTTCATTACTACTCACCTGCTTTTCCTAAACTTTTGTGAATTTGAAAACTGTTCTAAATTCTTACTAGGAAGTTAACCTGCAAATTCTTGTGAGTTGTGTGGCAGTGTATAGACTGCTGATAGAGAGTTTAGGAAGCTATTTTAATTTGATCGTTTGGTTATTTTATGTGCAAACAGCCTATACAACTAAGTGTATGTGGTACTTCTGTCATGTCATAGATGCAGTGACCCTCAACAAAAGAGGTTAATGGCTGTTGTGGCTGTTGTGCCCTGATGCTGTTTGCCCAACAGAGATGTAAAACAGAGCGCTAAATGGTTGAATTTTCAGTGTTCTATGGTTTCTTCAAAATACTTTTTTAATAAGTGGCATCTGAGAAGATTTTAGGATATAGGATTCAGATAAATCTCTAGTTGCCATCTTCATTATCTTTTGAGTGAAAAATAGTCGTGTTCTAGTGAAAAGGATCTGGTTTAGCCATATGAAAAGTATTTTCAGAATAATTTAAGGGTGAGTAAATATTTATTACTGGTGTAGAATTGTAGTAAGCCACAGCAGAATTTTATTAAGAAATATATTTATACTTAATGATTATATTATAAACTTGAACTGCCATAATATACTTTCAAAATATGGGTCAGTGACTCTCATCACAGTGTAGTAAAGGCTGTCATATAGGAAGATGTGGAGTGGGCTAAAGGGAATGCTCCTGGGACCTGGCAATTAACACATCTGGAGCACACAGCTTTCACAACACTGCTTACTCTGCATGTGGCAGAAGCATTAGGAAAACTTGTATTGTTTCATGGGGTTTTTCTGCAGAAGCACAATTCATGGTTACTGAAGTTTAATTTATGTATGTATTAGATGGAAAAGCTCTAGGTATCTGTGCATAGGAAGTACATTAACCATTTTTTCTATGCTTAGCATGAAATTTTCAGAGGGTCACCACTCCTGTATGGCAAATGTGTGCATGGGAAGACACTGACCAAGGGCTAGAAGAGATTTAACTCTTCAAGTTGGCTCTCCCACCACTGTTTTCATGGTAGGAGTCAGCAGCTGTTGCAAATGCTGCGTGCTCAGGACCTGTAGACTGCTGGGTCCCATGATCCAGCCTCTAGCCTGCTTCTGTGTGACAGCCTCTTTGCAGATAGCAGATATCTCCTCCGAGTGCTGTGTGAAAGGCTGCAGAGAAGTACCTCTGGGTAGCTCTTCTGTCCTTGATACTCCTTCACACTTTTGTTGTCTTCTGTGAAGCCAGAGGCCTTTGTGCTGGAGTTGTGAACCAGGGATGAATCTCACTTCACCTATAAATCCAGTATTGTTAATGGAAATGGCACACATACATTTCTTGTAGGATTTACTGCCATTGTTATATGAATGTTCTGTAGAGAAACCCCATAAATATCAGAGACCAAATATATTCTGAAGGATAGGATGCTCAAATTAAATAAGCTAAAACTACCAAATTCCTATCCAGGTTGTCTCTATCCCATATTTTTATCCCTAGTTACTTGTACCTTAGATTTCACAGCAGTTTAAGATACGCAGATAAGTAATCTTGTGCACTGTGGAAATCCAACAGTGAGCACAGCATCATGTATCTTAGGTACCAACTGAAGAGTCTTGTCAGGTGAGCATCGCTTGCATACAGCAGACATCTGTAGACCCTTGCATTTTTAAAATTCAGATAAATGTTGTCAGTTTTGCATGGACCTGATTCATGCCCATTGGTTTTGAAAAAAATTTGGTTGTATCAAATGGATGTCAGCAGTACAAGCCATGTCTTGCTATTTTATTAGTCTCTTAGTGTCCTGAGGTGCAGACTTGCGACGTCTTCTGGGGTAGGAAAGGAGTGGGCAAACTGTGGACAGTGGTACCACTCTCTGTCCCTGGGAGAGTAAAAATTAAAAAAATAGCAACCTGTATTAGGTTTACAGTACAACTCCTTTAAATTGAGGAGCCTTCTCAATAAAATGGAGCCCTGTGATGCTTGGGTGGCAAATGTCACTAGAAGACTATCACAGTAAAAAAAGGGCTCCAGCAAGATGGAACAAAAAAGCAGATTATCAACTCCTCCAACCAAATGGCCTGAGGACTGAGAGTACACACAGGGTTTTGGCACTTATCCCACAGCGACTTCCCTCTCAATAAACCTTTTCTCAGGGCAAGATCTGGTAGAAGGTTCTCAGGCAGAGCTGCAGCCTACCTCCAGTCACAGGATTTGCTATAGGAGGGAAGGAGCAAGCCTGTGGCCATTATAGTTCTATTTTACTGCCCTCTTAAATGTGATGCCTTACTGCTATTTTTAATTTAATTGTTTTTGAGAGTGGAGGCACTAAAACAAATTGTTTCTATGCTTCATTCACACACCTAATGGGAGAACAGTGGAGGGAGCTGCAAACTGTAATCTTCATGAGGAACAGCAGCAAGAATTTCCAAATGTACATGCTTGGAATATGCTGAAAAGCTGACATTTGCTAATGAACTCACTTTCATCCCGATTTCTGGTTGTATCCAAGTATAATTTTTAACAACAGTGTTTTGCATCATGAAGCCTGGGTTCATTTGTGCTGTCCCGTGATTTTCATTGTAAGTCAAAGAACACCTGGCTACAAGGGTGTATACGTGACAACTTTTTGCTGTTTCTGCAGAGGTAGGAGACACCACAAGTGAGAGCAAAGATTCTTATCAGGGACTAGAAAAAGGGACCAGGGATTGGGCAAATTGTGCCCATAGCCTTCCAGATAGAAAGCTAAAGGATTAAAGAGTCCCACAAGCAGAGAGCTAAAGAGCTTGAGTTGCAGGGCCACAGGGAATGATGAACAGTGTGAGAGAGATTTAATAAACCAAGTAGAGGATTGAAGGATTTTATTTCCCCTCAGATTTTTGCATTGACAGTAGAAGGCAGCATGGGTAATGTGAGACTCTGCTCCAAGAAAAGGAGAATGCAAACTACCAAAAGGCACAAAGGGTGGACTATTGATGAACCTCCTGGTAGGCGGGAAATGAAAGAAATTCCGTGTGTTTGCTGTGGATGCCTGATACTCCAGATTGTGTGCAAGTGCTATCGATGAGCCACATGGGTGCATCCACTGTTGTTCAGGAGGGGAAACTAAGGCAAGAGGTAGGTGATCTCTTAATGTAAATACACGTTTGTACATATTAGATTTACATTTGTTCATATAGCTGCTGCATAATTAGTTCTGCCAGCTCTTGGCTTCCATATGTCTAAAGGAATGACAGTGTATTCTCAGACTTACTTCCATTTATACTAATTAAATACTAGTAAACCTGTCCACCTAAAGAACAAATGATAAATAATTTTTTCCTCAGCTCTGTTTTGGACATCTCTATATTCCTAACCATTAAAGCTGCTTTATATTTTATGTACTTCTATCTTACAAACAGTTATATAAGTTTATAGTCCTGCATAATTTAGCTGGGTGCTTCTTACACTGAAGTCATACAGAGGAAATCATGACAAATTATGTAGGAGGAGGATTTCTAGTTATTCAAGGCCTGAAGTGATAAGTTTATTTAGAGATTTATATTTTTATTAAGCAAAATCATGGTTTCTCCAGAATATATCCATTGTATGAGCTGAAGAAAAATCATTATGAAGGTTATGTACCTGAATTTCTTAAAAACAATTATTATACATGGTTCGAAAATAACATTTAGCTCCATAGCTCTTAGAAAGGAGAAATCTATGGTAGCAAGGTAATTCCTGACAATGTGGAAGATCCTCAAAGTAGACTCCCTGTAGTCCACTGCCAGTGTAGAGGAAAAAGAAAAATGTTTTTCAAGTAAATAAAATGCCTGGTGTATTATCCTTAGCAATTTGGAGCAAGAGAATTTCTAGTTCTGTGGGGTGGTCATTATTTGTAAATGTGCTTAGTACCTGCAGACTGGGCCCTGTCCTTGCTGCACCACCCCTGTTCACCACCCGACTTGTTTTATGATTCTGAAAGCAGAAGGTGTATCAGCCCATGGATTATGATCCAGATTTTGTAGTCAGCAAGTGGTGTACACTGAGCGATTTGTCTTCAATTTTATAGTATCCTACCATTCCAACTGAGCAGGCAGAGGACTCCTTCCAGGGCTCTGCGAGCAAAGAGCTCATGCAATGACCAGTGGTGTATGTATTACCCAGGCAGTGCAACTGCAAATAGAGTTGCTTTTCCTGTAAGTGTACAGATTAATCCCAGGAGGGCTCCTATGTGATCTGCCATGCCACAGAAAGTCACAGATAATTCTAACAAAGAAAGGAGTCATCAGGTGCTGGGATAATAGAGGATTATGTGCCCATTTACCTTAAACCACCAAGACTTCAAGCTGGCTCTGGCAAAGAGAGAGTAGTTTCGTGCTTAGGAACATGTCTGAAGGCAGAACACAGAGCATGTTTTGTCGGTCTGGCTGTAAGGTGGAGTGTAAGAAGCAATATTACCTGCTCAGTTATGTCTCTGAAGCAATGATGTGGTCGTGGAAATTTGGCAGAGGGGGTTGTCGTGCCAATTACCATATTTCCTCATTGTCCTTCATGCTAAGGCATTGTCAGGCTCTTGGAAGAGAGTTATATCTTACCCTACAAAGTTGTGTGGATGGTGCTGTAGAAATAAAGTATTTTTAACGCACTGTAGCTACGAAGGGCTTGGCATCATCACCGGTGAGGTTCAATTACCTCACAATGCAAGACAAGATGTCCTTATGTGGCTTTGAGAGGGAAACATGGTTTTGCCCTGGATAGGCTAATGTCCAAAAGTACAACTCAGAAATGTGGGTAAATGTCTCTCAACACAGGGTACATTTTAATACCCCCTGTAAGTTCACATTTGCCTCCCTCATGCCTCTGTAGTCTTATTTCAAAGTCTCTCCTAGTAGCTCAGTTCCATTCCCAGAGGCCTGAAATGAATAAATCCAAACATGCTCTATTTAGACTTCTACCCCATTGCCAGCACACCCGATATGGCATTTTAGAGACTGAGGGAAGTGAGCCACATTTGCTTGTGGAAAAAAGAAAGAGCTGCAGCAATATAGTGACGTAAGGTTTATCCTGCAGGTTCACCTCGGGTTACAACCGGATCTAATTCAGCATGCTCTTGTCAGTACAGCTTAGTTCAGCTAAACCCAGAAAATACAGTTCAATTCTGCATACAGCTAACTCCCACATAAAGCATCAAAACCGTTCCAATCTAATTTTTTATCGTGGGCATTTTTTTTTTCCCAAGTCCCTTCATTTGAAGAGCTGTTGGGCCTGAATAACATGAGTTTATTTATCTGTCTGGTACCAAATGAAAGTAATTTTATGAATTTGATTAAAGAACCATTTCAAAGTAAATAGGAGAATCGCACTTTTAAAGAAGATGTTCCTACACTTCAGATGCTAATGAGGTCACCCAAGAGAACATTGTGGCTTGGGGCCTCTACTCATCCCCAGAGTGCATTTTCTCACTGGGAAAACATCCTGCCATGCAGTCTTAATCTAGAGCATGCTTTGAAATGGCTCTTTCAGATAGTGAGGTGCTAAACAAACTTCGTTTTCATCATAGTAGACTCTGAGAAATGAATTGTGTAAATTTCACAACAGTGAGGGGTTTTTATATCTGTCATGACTTTACAGTTTGACTCCTATATCAGTGTAGTGGCAAGTTTCATCAGCCAGAAGACCCTGCAACTCCTAGAACTGCAAATGTTCTTGGTGCAGTGGCAGACCCAAAGTCAAGTTTGCACTGAACATGTCAAGCAGCTCAAAGAAGTGAAATAGTGTATCTTGACCCAGATCTAGGCCAAAGTGGTTTTGTAAACCAAAGCAAGGGGAGTTGATGTATGCTTGCTACCTTCATCTTCAAGTGCTGCTACTTACTGGCAATCAGAGCAAAAAATGGTTTAGAACACGAAGACTATGGTACACTCACAAGGCTGTCATCTTTTTTCTTAAACAACAGTTTTAGACAGAAATTTCTTGAGTGAACTTTAGTGTTAACCAAACATTGATGTGTTGGATCTGATCCAGTGCATTGTTCCTGACAGGACTCAGGAACTGGCCAGTTGACAGTTAAGGAATAATGTGACAAGAGGGGGATTTTCTTAATCCTTGGGGATTCCCCTTAAGGGAATCTTAATCCCGTGACACTTAATCATTGCTTGTGTCAGGAAGTATAAATGTTTGTCTTCTATTGCTTAAAAAAGTAAGGTTCATTAAGGATTATATTCCTTCTTTTTAAAACAAATGAGTTTCTAATGGGAACATGCAGGAATTCATTAACAATCTAATGAATATTTTTTTATAGTCCTTTTTGGTCCCAATTATATTATGCTGCAGACAGCTCCACAGGGTAAACTTACACTTTAAGTTTGAAAGGGTAGAACAGAATTTTCCTTAATCTCTTTTAAATTTGCCTGTCAGTTTTAAACTCCCTGTTTAACTTGTTTTTCATATCTCTTAATTATTTTGTCTTCTGGTTGCAATGTGTTCTTTTTCTTTTATTATGAGAAAATAAATAAGAATGTTCATATTCTGTGATTCTGTAATTTCCCTTATTTTTACTATTTATAATTTTTATACAGCTATCCTACATTCCTCTCTCCCCGTTTGCCTCCTCTCCAAACAGATATCAGTCTTTCTTCATACAACTGATTTTAGGTTCAGAGTGGTTTATGTTCCTGGGGCCTGAACCCCAAGGCTGCTCTTTTTGCAGCCCTGGCTGCCTGTAGCATTCCTAATGCCAGATTTACAGTTCTTTTTGTTTGTTTGCTTGCTTAGGTGGAGAAAGTTTCCACACACCCCCTTGAATTGCGAGTGATACGTTTGACATTGGCAGTGTCATCAGAAGTGGTATGAGCTGAGTTCAAACAGGTGGTACCGTCGGGCTGCTGTCACAGGGGATGAGATCATACATTCATTCTGTCTCTGTGATGGATTTGTCTAACTCTCTCCAACTCGAGCTGACTTTGATCCCATATAATGAAAAGCCTTAAAATAGAAAGTGGAAGGGAACAGAGAGGAGCTTTAATTATTTACCGGCTGGGTCGAATCCGTACCTTTTGTAAAGAGACTTCTTTTGTTGTTTTTTGGTCTATTCAATTTTCATTAAGCAAAATTTAAATCTTTGCACTCAGCGTTGATTCAGATTCTGGGGCTGATTAAAGAGGCTTTTGAAGGAAGGTGCATTTTTATCTTGACTCAGTTAATTTTCCCATTCTCTAAATGAAATAAAAATGTCCCCTGAACAATTTCCAATTTTTGGTCGCAGTAGTGCTAGGAGGTCAAAGGTCCTCAAGGTTTTAGTTGCTCTAGGCACCTAGAAATATGACAACCACCAAAGGCTACACAGACAAAGTAGATAATAAGTGGGAGGGAGGAATTCAATGGGTAAAATCCTAAATTCACAAAATAAACCTGTGGCAGAGGTGAGGCCTGGTCAGGTCTCCTGCTACTGCTGCCATGGTACACTGCCTCTGCTGCATTCACTGCCTCTGCTGCATTCACCCCTCGGGTAATGCCTGAGCAGCATGGGCATGGTGTGGTGGTCTCCATGCTGTAAGAGCCCCGTGACTACCAGCATTTCTGAGCAGTATTCCCAGTTACCAAAGTGGTCCCTGTTACCCTGTGCAGCTCGATCATGTGTCTTTGCCCTCCTCTGGAAACAGGAGAGGTATCACCTCCTTCATTGAGCTGATGGGGCATGAGTACAGCTCCCCTGTGAGCATCTTACCCTGGCAGGTTGTGCCAGAAGGAGGCTGGGTACCATCCCAAACCCATCTCCTTCTTTGGAGGCTGGATGGTGCCTCCCAAAGGCATGAGGGCAGGGGGAGAGAGGGCAGGGGAGCCAGGCTTTTGGTGTGCTGCTTCCTTGCATCATTACACTTAAAACCAAAACAACCTTGCAGTTACCTCTGTAGTCTTAAGCAAAAAGCTTGCTTGATTTATTTTGGAAGCTACTGTCTTCACAGTGTGCATGGCTGTAAAATCTACATGCTTGAGTTGAGGCTTGAGGAATCCCAGTGCCTATCAATATCACTGCATCCACAGCTCCTTCACAAGAATAGACAGTAATGTGAAAGATAGTGATGGTTCAGAGAAATGTCCTTGCTTTATCCTCACTTTCTCAGTGCCTGTGGATACATTAACAGACTACTGTACATAGGGGAAAACATGCCTTTAATAGTTCTGTCTCAGCTGCTGTTAATTTGATTTCCCTCAGGTAGTGTTGTCACAAAGTCCTGGAGCAAGACTTTTTGTAGCCAGAAGCACAAATAATTTACACTGTAATGTCTTAGGTTCTTGGATAAAGCATATGCTTCTCTGAACAAAGAAAAAACCCTCTAATTTCTTTTATTTGGAGATAAGCATGATGAATTCAGAGAGATAGGAGGAGGTGCTAAAATAAGGAGCAGCTTTGTAGCATCTGACAGAGGGTAGATTATGTCCAGACCTGTGCTCGCTCTCTGTGCCACACACATTGTATATTTGTGGCTGTTTGTCGTGGAACTTCACAGGACAATGTCAAAATAATCTGCAATTATTACTGGATTACTACAGATAAAATGTTTTTCAGTATCTCAGTTTTCCTGTGGAAGTTATTTAGTTAATATTTTCAGCTCCATTCCAGCTTCTTCCTCCTAAACTGGGCAAGTGTGAATTAGGTACTTTGTGTCAGCATTTGTGTGCATTTATGTAGATCTCAAGTACTGCCTTTGAAAAGAATGGGCTGCATTCTGCCCCAAATTGCCGTCCCCGTTCCTTTGCTGGAGCCACTCAGGGGTGGAATTTTTCATCAGGAGTCATCAGGACTGCTGCAGCATTCTTAATACTACTGTAGTGTTGCATGGCTTGTATAGCTTTGCAGAAACTAAAATTGAAGAATTTAGAGCAGAATTAGGTCATGACCAAGTGTATTTGAAAATGCCATGCTAATTATTCACAACTTTAAAATCACTGAATGGATTTCTTCCAAATTTGCTCTGTTCCACAGATCCTATTGACATTTAAATGTAATTCCCTTTATCACTATGTTATATCATAAAGTCCAGTTTCCAGTATTTTCATTAGCTGGTAGATGTTCTATAATGTAAAAGGAAATACTACATGGTATGGAGAAAAAAAAGCGAATGTGGGTCATCTGTTAACACTGACTTTCTGGAATTCACCGATTAATTTTTTTAGTCTCATATTGGTATTGGGAAGGGTTTTTGTATTGTTAGTAATAGAAGTTGTGTAGAGTTCCTGAAATTCTCAAGAAAGATCAGGTTGAGTGTGTGGCTGATCTTTCAAAGACCTAACCTTGCATTCCAACCTTTCAGACTGTCATCACCTTTTTTATTATGGAAAGTGTCCACTTTTCCTGAAGGTGCTGATTCTTCTCATCATTCCTTCCGATTCTCATGAGTGTGCACCTTCTCAGGGAAGAAGTGCTTGAGGGACATTTCTTCC
This sequence comes from Lepidothrix coronata, assembly GCF_001604755.1. Taxonomy (NCBI): domain Eukaryota; kingdom Metazoa; phylum Chordata; class Aves; order Passeriformes; family Pipridae; genus Lepidothrix; species Lepidothrix coronata. Next base: position 4,070,811 of record NW_016690186.1, on the reverse strand, counting down.
TTTGAAATGGTTTCTACTGTAGTTTGGATTTCCATAAATTAGTGCTAAAAGGAAAGTGTGAAGTAGCTGAAATAGTGCTCTGAAGATTGCATAAAGCACATTGTAATGTTCCAGCATTTGAAAATATGTATTTTCCTTGGGGTACAAGTTTTCCCTATGTTCAAATAAATGCTTTCATGGCAGCTACTAATGTCTTTTATAGGTGCTATCCAGTGCTGCCAGTTTCTGAGCCCTCAGAAATAAGTGTACAGGGTGGGATTATTGACTGGAGTTATGTTCAGGTGGTTTTGGGTTAGAAAAAACATTCCCCAACACAATCGAATTGTTAATTACCACATGATTAATTGACTTCATTACCATAAGCCACTTTCCCCCTTTCCTTTCTGCTTCCTTTTTTTTTTTCCCTGTACTTCCTGTTGTTTATATGTGGCGTGGCACTGACATGACTTGGGGTGGGGTGTTTTCCCCCCTTTTCTGGGAGTGTGTTTGCTGGTGGCGTTCCCTAATGCAGGGCTCAGCTGCTGCCAGTCATCTTGTCAGGGGAGCTTCCTGGGCCTTTCTCTGCAGCTCATCTGGACACCCATCAATCTCATAAGATGAGATCATGATCTAAATATGTGTCGGAAAGTGAGATGATCGTGCCAAGGAGAGGTGTTACTTCCCTGCACCATTCCGGAAGCAATAGTGAAACCCTGGCAGGTACAGAGCCAGAGATTTGCTGTGTTGGATGCACAAAGGTCCATGTCATGCCATCTCCTGGGTGCGGTGGTGGTTTCTGCCTCAGCATCAGCGACTTCATCTCTTTTCCAAGCCTGTCTCTTGTCTGTGCTGCCTGCAGATTGCTGCCATCCCTTACCCCAGCTTTTTGCTCTGACATTTGGGATTTCTCCACAGGATGGGTACAGCAGAGGGAGCAGTAGGACAAGCTTCTCCCAGGCTGTCTTACCCTGCGTGCTCTCGCCCCTGCTCAGACGCTCCGGCTGACAGACCTCCCCTTCTGCCCGTGTACCCCCTGCAGCACCAGGACCCCCCAAGCCTGAGGGGTCCGTGCCACCTTGGGGCCAGGACAGAAAGGGAAGGAGAGGGTTCTGTGGCAGGGACACCTCCCCCAACCCTGCAGGGCACTGATGCATTTCAGAGAGCAAGTCAGGCGCTGCTGGCTTTTACATAACTGATCTGATGGGATTCGTGTTGTTGTCCTATATATTAATGTTCCAGCTCTCATTAGCAGTTTCTTAAGACTTCCAGGTCTTCTTCTGTGCTCTTGCTGTGTATTTTTTTCTTTATTAACACACAAAAATAAATAAATAAATTAATTAATTAATAAAAAGGCATTTCATTTTTTTCCCAAGTTTTTCATCTGGAGGGTGAAATAAAGTGAGTTTTATTTTAAAGCAGGAAGATTTTTCAGTTTTATGCGGGATGAATGAAAGGGGATTGTTGCTACCTTTGACTCAACTGAACAGAGAATCTGTTCTATGAATTATCCTCTTCCAGTTCTGAAAAAAAGTGCATATGTCACTCCAGCCACAGTCATGTCTGCTTGCATGGACACTTCAGGCATTGGCTGAATTTCTACAAGCTTGTTGTTGTCTGTCCATGCAAATCTAAAGACATAATGTTGGTGGCGTTTTTATGAAATAACTTACTGGAAAACATTTTCAGTGCAGAATATAGTGCTGCAATGAAACCCAAGGTGCTGGAGTGAGACAGAGCCATTTCCATAACAAAAATATTCAATTCATAATTTCAGGAATAAGGACATTATTTTCAGATGGAAGTTGTGAGAAGACAGGTTTTGGTGCTGTGATCTTTACTTTCATAAACATTTCAGTTCTCCTCTTCAGGCTGCAATGAGCTCTCTTAATTAGCAAATTCACTACCTTTTGTATAGTGGTTAGAGCAGACATGAGGCCTTCAAACATTAGAGGGTTCTGAGGATTAAGAAGACTAAGAGCATCTCCTGCTGGAGCAAAGACTGTCATGAATTATTGTAGCTGGCATGTGGGTTGTTTCTTTATTTTATTTTCCTTTGGAGTTTGGCTCTCTGAGGGAATGCAGTCACGCTATGTTTGTTTGTCTCACACTTCTGGCCACAGCCAGTAGTTTCGAACTCATTAGACACCTGCTAAATTAAACACAGAGGAAGAAATCTCAGCCTTACTGATTCTCCTTGACTCTAATGAACTGGAATCCAAGACATCAACCCAATAAAGATGGGGCATGCAACATTCCCCTCTTGAAGCAGCTTCTGTGTGTTCTGGCTGGTCAGTCTGAGCCCACACAGCTCTGAACCAGCTGCATAACCTGCTTCCTGCTTTTTCCCCAGGTAAGGAGAAAGTACAAAAGGGGGTGTGGAAGGGAGCAGGAATACTGATTAGGGAAGTATCTAGAAGAACTATGGAGGCCTGGGGAAATTAAAAGGATAATTGTGAAGATGGCAACACAGGTTGACTGCACAAAGCTGAAAATGTAGATGGGCAACACTCCTATACTGAGGGGCAGGAGTGGTCATGAGAGTTTGGAGGAAACAGGGATTACTGTCACTGAGAGCAATAAATAAAGGGTCATAAATCCTTAGGAAGACAGTCTTCATTAGGTACACTGCTCACCAAGCAATTTTAATGAGCTATAGCTGTCACTTCAAACCGTTAAAGTGCAGTGATTTCAGGTAGAGGACTAATAATGGATGATAGAAAGGCTGAAAACAGGCTTTTTATTTATCAGTGAGCATCATCAGGCCCGGAAAACCTTTTCCAGGCCTCAGCACAGTGTGGGATGGGGTTTAGCTGTGTTTTTTTTTTTCTTTTTGGAAAAATACTTTTCAGTGTGATAAAAGTAATTTACCTACAAAACCTTATTTTTTAAAAGTTCTTTTAATTTTATTGTATCTAGGAAATCTTCATTTTGCTGATCAATTGGACACCTACCAAAAAGAGTAGTCTTTTTCCTGTATTTAGTGTTTGAATTAAAGATAAATGGAAGCAGAATTGTTTTAGTTCTGTTCTTAGGCATTTTTCAAGTAAACTTGAAAATGCATCTGATAAATAATGGTTTGATTTTGCAGGGAACAAGTGTTGCAAGTGCACAGTTTTTCATAAGTTATTAAATTCTTCATAATTAATGTTTGTACTTCATTCTTGTGTACAAAAATAAAGCCAAAGTCTTTATATCTTTGCTCTTGTAGATGTGGTGTGCTTATATATGATGATAAATACTGGTTTAAACCATGGGTTTGTCAAAAAAACTCTTACCAAACTACAAATACAAGACATAAGAAAAAGTAAAGAAGCATTCAAAAATAAATAATAGATTTTTTCTTTATTCAATAAAATGAGTTGACTGAAAATATGGTTTGTTCCTGATGCTTAGATTTATGACCATGGATGATCTCCCTTCTTTCCCTATAGCTTCAATCACAGAAACATAGAAAAACCAGAACAGAAAAACCAGCACAGAAAATCCTTTGTTGCTGCAAAACTGCTCACAGAGTATGTACAGAGTGCATTCCTCATTTACTTTATTAGTGCTTAGCTAGAATCCAAACGATTCGCATATGTTTTGTAAATAGTAGAACTAACCTATCTGAACGTTTTCAGTGGCTGAGCTTCCTCCCATTATCCAGAAATGGTAAGAGTGTTGTGCTTAGAGAAGTCAGACTCCACACTGGCAGACCAGGGCAGTGTTTTGCCCTGTGTGAGCCCGTGTCACTCCCCTGAGTTCCCTTCCAGGGAAAAAGTACCCTGCTGTGTTGGAGGCTGTGTGATGGTGGGGCAGCAAGGGAGTGGGTGCTGGAGGGCGACCACTAAGAGCCCCCTGCCCTAACCCACTTCAATAGCTGTTCCTTATCTCTTCCAGTAAAAAAAGTCATAGGCAGGAGAGAAGCAACACATGGGTCAACACTTGGCCAAACCCTGCCTGTTGGACCATGGTGGAGAGGGCTCTTGGTGTAGCCACATAGCTGAGTAGGAATGGCTGGAGGTAGGCTGGGGCAGTGAGGGGTGTGCAGACTGAGTAGTACTGAATAAACAGTGCTGGATCCATTGTGATGGGCAGGAACTGCGTTCCTGTCAATGCAATTACAGTCCCTACTCCGAAGCTCTTACTCTCGAACAAACCTGTGCTGAAATCATCTGCGGAGGTTAACAAGATCATTCCAAAGAGCAAGAAATACTCTTGAGTCAGACTTAGAAGGATTGAGCCCTTAGGGTAGATGTTGCTTGTCCGAGTAAGCCGAAATCTTAAGACTGCCAAGACTAATGAATCCAAGACACTGACAGACAAGAGGGGACAAAGAGCAAATTCTGTGCACATTAAAAATAGCTAAACATGAAGGGACACATCATGCCTCTTAGGCACTGGGCTAAATTGGGAATGGGTAGGAAGTCACATGGCTCCAAACATGTTACCTATTTACACTTGACACTGGTACCAAATTACTCTCCCTTCCCTGCTGCTCCCTGCTCTGTTCCCATGCCAGCTAGCTCCCACTCCTCCACAAGAACTTTCTATTAATGTGTTTTCATATATCTCAAATCTAATGCCCTAATCTGTTGCATTTGATGATGGTTATAAGCAATAGACTGCTGAGAGAGAAAGAGCAGTGGTAAGTCTCTCCCAGCTGTACACTTTATGTTGCACATTAGACACTGGTATTATTGCACAGCTCTTCATCTGAGGAAACCGGACACCTGTCTTCTCCTTTGGCTAATGTGGTACAGTTTTTGGACATATGACCTCTGACTATCCCATTCATGAGATTAAGATCATGCTGTCCATGTTGACATTCAAGGTTTCCCCCTAACTTCCAGCATCGTTTTCCAAAACTCCCTCTACCCCCATAGTCCTAGGTTTTTAAATAACCTTTTAAGAGACACGGGAAGCAAACAGTTTAAGTGTTCTTTCAGAGGATTCAAAACCCAATCTTTTCCCCCCTATATCTACTAAGGGAAATACACAAATTTAGATAAAAGCCTGAATGTGCTTCTGTGGATTTCCCTGCCATTGTTTTTCCTAACACTTAAGCACTCTCTAGAGGTAGGAAGGTAGGCTGGAGTTCTATAAACAGCTCAGCCTTAATCCTTCCTGTTCATGACTTCACTTCTGAATCACCACATTTGTCCAGTGCATCTTCTGCCGTGGGGAGCTTCTTTCTTCCTTCCTTGTTGCCCTAATTAGAAAGGAGCCCTCAGCCACAAAGGCACAAAGAGTTTTCTTTGTTCTTTTGTCTCTCTGAGCATCTAAAGCACTGTGCTTTTTAAGTCCTAGTGTTAACAGTTGGTCTCTGCTTCTAGTGATTACTGCCCTTCAAGTCTGACACCTTTACAAACAATTGGGAAAAAAAATTACTTGAGGTACATACTGCATTATATGAAGTTGCACCGTTTGAATGGGAGACTGACTCTGATTTTCTCTGCTCTGAAAGATTTGTAAGCCAGCAGTGTTAGAGGTGGCTCTATCTGAAAGCGGTGCCAGGCAAGGCAGCTTTTCTGCCGTTCACTGCAGCTCCTCAGCTTGAATAATAGACACACATCCTGAACTGTTGTATCAGCAGTCCTGAGGCAAAGCAGTGAAGTGACTTCTTCCCTATCTGGCAGGAAGTCCACGACGTGTTTTGCTCTTGCTGGAGATTTTAACGAGCTCTGAAAGGCAGGCATTGAACATACTGAGGTCTGGCTTTGCTAATAGTAACAAAGGTTAGTGATTCAAAATAAATCTTTCGACTTTTCAGGAGTTGTCAGACAGTTTGTTATTTTATGTTTGTGTGTTGCTAGCAGCTTTTCCATGCCCACAAACCTGTGCTCTCTCCAGGTTTAAGAGGACTCTTGCCTTCTTGTCTGTGGGACTGACTGAAGTTACTGTTTTTCATCAAACTTCATATGTTATATATATGTTTCAAATGTAAGTATTTATATATATGTTATCAAGCAGGCAGAAGATGTGCAGGGTTACTAAATGTGTGCTCTGATACAGCCCTTCAACTGATTTTTTTACCATCCTTTAGGCCTTTCCAAGTTTGAGTCATTCCCTTCGTTAGCTTGAAGTAATTGCATGATCACTTTTACTACTAAATCAGTCCAGTCTCTCAACACTGGCACTCTGAAAACTGTAATGCCTCATCAGGTAGAACATTGGCAAGGCATTTTCGAAATGTGTTTTTAGCTAAATGTGTTTTTAGCTTGACCTTGCCTCCTCTGCCTAAACCTGTGCTCACTGCTTGCTTGGCTACATCCCTGGGTACAAACCCCTCTTGGCAGCAGCTCAGACAAAGGCCGAAGACTCTAAGAAACCACAGACATTTACCATGTTATTCTGTTTGAATTGGTGTGACTGTCAATTGGTATTTTCCTGTTGCAACTGAAAGTGTTCAATAATTCATACGTTTTACATAAAGTGTTGTGGCTTGTTCTTTTCCCACCCATGTCTGAGATAAGGCAGACTTGATGGCAAGCAGTGTTCAACTGAATATGCATTTGTGCATTAAAAACTGCTGCTTCAAAAGGCTGATCTTAAGGGGGGGGGGGGTGTTGTGTCAACACTATGGACTCTGTCAGTCTCTCGTAGGGATACTGTCCTTCTGGCTTACATGGAAGGACCTTTTTCTCCACTTCAGTCACCTCAAATGATGCCACTAATCTGTAGTCTAGTTACTTCGGAGTCAGGACAAGATTGCAATGTATTGTTACTGTAAGGAGCCACAGACTAAGAGTGGAACTTCAGAAGCTTTTTGTTCAAGATCTGGTAAAATTTTGGGTGGGATTTTTTTTTTGTTTGTTTGGGGGAGGTTGTTTGTGAGGTTTTTTTGTTTGTACATGCTTAGTAAAGCCCCCTGCGCAGGCAGAAGTGCTGCAGGCATCCAGATATGAGTCTCTGCAGAAGCGTTGTCCAACAGAGGGTGAATTGCTGCCTTGCCCCAACCCACACGCCCCTCCAGGTTGTGCCTGGGGTGCCCTGCGGAAGATGCTTCCCAGGTGTCCCACTTTGGACCACAAGTCGGTTGGTGATGCTCTGGCTCAGGGACTTTGCCTGAGTGGGCACAAGCAGTAATTTCAGGTGCCTCTGCACCGAGCAACAGGCCGAGCCACTCTGGATTTCCGAAGGCACCATGTTGAGCTAATTGCCAGGCTGCTGGCTCCCAGCAGCGGGCAGCTGAGGCTGGAAGTCCGTGAAATCCTGCCAGCCAACCCCGTATGTGTGTGTGTGTGTGTGTGTGTGAGAGGTGGGGATGGGGAGATGGGGGTGGAGTGGTAGGCTCGGGAGGGAGGGAGAAGATGAGGGAGGGAGGGAGGGAGGTGGAGGGATAGAAGAGGGGAGGGGGCTGGATGCCTGCGATTGGTAAAGCTCCACGAAGGCATCTGCCAGCAGGACTTCAGAGGAATGTGAAACCAAATCACTTAGAAGTTAAAGATAGACGCAGAATACACAGCATCTTGAGCCAGGGTTTAAATTCATCCCTCTCCGCCTGGCTTCTCACAAAGCTCTGCTTGTCAGCTTGCCTCTGTCTCCTCTAACAACTCTAATATTCTCTTAAAAATAATATCGTTCTGGATACTTTGGAATTACTAAGGTGGCAAAAGAGATCATGGTGCATACAGTAGGGTAAGTAAGAAGCTTGGCTTCGCATGCATTTGCTGGTGTGGTTCCTCTGGGTTTTCCTGCTGCTTTCAGAGCACTCTGACATGACTCTAGGATGAGGTGGATACCTAAGTAATGCTTTTCCCGGGCGATTTTGTCCACCATTTCTCCATATGGATCATTGGAACTTTATTCCTCAGTGAAATTAACTCACAAGATTCCTTTTCTTGGCATTCATAGGGAGTCTTAGGCTTTAAGAATTTTGCTATTACAGTTTGGAGTGCCGTTTTCCTATCAGATGAGTTTTGTTACAAAGCTTTGCTTTTCATTAGTGGGACATACTGTTTGAAATGCTGCTTATGGTTACAAAGTTGAAAAGCGAGTTGTTTTCCATGTTAGAGAGGATGTAATCAATGTTTGCTTACTTGTTGGGCCATGGTTTCACTTAGGAACTATTTCCTCATGGGTAAATTTGAACACAACACAGGGTTAATTAAATTTAACCTTCTTGTTTGTTTGTTCCCAAATAGTGCTTTTACTTGGAGTTTAAGGGTCTTTTTGGTTTGGTTTTCTTTTTTTTTAACATTTTGACTCTCATTTTCTCTGAACAAAGTTCATCTAGCAGTTATTTAAAAATGTGTGCATTTACCTGATTGTCATCACTTATAGTGAATTTTTGAGTAAGAAAAGAAGATTCAGGCTATCATATCTTTTCTAGAACTTATCAGAAGTAATTTCAGTATCTAGCAGATGCATTGCTTCATGTTTTTTTCAGGCAGTTTCTCAAAAATTTCTGGTGAAGTTCCTATACCCAAAAGAATTTTAAAATACAGAAACTCCGTGGGAAGTTAAATGTAATGTTTGTTATATAGCAAGAACTTGTAGTCTGAGAGTTTCATCTGAATCTGTGCTTTGAGTGAGTGTCGCCTAAATGCTGACTTCGTTTTTGCCATTTATTCTGGGTACATGTGTTTTACATCATAGTAGAGGAGCTCCTAACTTTGGACTTGGTGGCAGTTCACCCAAACGTACTCAGAATTCCTAACGTGTTAGTACTGTCCATAACAACCATAGGAAATAGGTGCTGTCTTTGGATAACTGGAGTGCCTAACATTTTTGGTTAGAGATATCAGTGCTGAAAAGACTCACATAATGGCAGTCTTTGTCTTGCAAAATATGTGGAACTGGGTGAATTAAAATAAAAACAGGTCCTCTGTTTCAAGGAAAGATGATGTGTCTGACTGATATGTTTTGGTATCTTTCTTGAATTTGATCAAGTTTGTCCTTATTGATCAACTTGACCAAATTTTGCAAAGCATTTGGTTATATTTGGTTGAGCAAATTTGCTGTGAAGTGTTTTCTGCTTGGTTAAGTGTAGGAGATGGAGAAGAAGGAAGTAGATAACCTTTAAGGTAAATCTGGAAAAAAACAGATGCAGGTGTGAGAAATGACATTCAAGTCAGTTCTCTTAAAATTTGTAGTAGTTGGATATTCTTTTAACTAGCTCAGACTAGCTCAGCACTTCAGTCCCATGCTAAATTCCAGGCCAACAGTTGCTTACACTAAGGAATTACTGTAATATTTGTTTTAGTATTGAAGTGGAAGACCTTTGAAACAAAAGCTGTCAAGATGAGTAAAACTTGCAGTGGGGCTTGGTAAAAATGCAGTTAGCTTCTGGCTCTTGCACAGGGTCCTGTGCAGCTTCAGGCAAGTTGTTCGAGCTCTAGGAGCCCCTGCAAATCAGAAGGGGGTGGAAATACCTTTATTACTCTCTGTGTTGGGTATCTAGGTAGCAGTTCCTCCTGCTAGGCATCGCCTCTGATAAGGCTTGACACAATGGGCTTCTGTTTTCAGATGTACCCTCCCCAGGGCTATGGACTCCCCATGGAGGGAAGAAGAATCCACGTATTTGGAAGTAGGGGCTCAGTGCACTTTTTATAATCTTCCTAAACTGAAAGAGAAAAATAGACTGACATTCAGAGGTGAGCAGAAAATAGAATTAATGTTCCATGGGAAATTCCTGAGTCAGTTCAAAATTAAATTGCATTTCCCTACCACAGCGTATTGCTTTTCAGAAGCTATAGTTCAGGAGCATGATGTTCCCATTTCATTATCTGAGACCCTTCTCCCATAATTAAATGTCCAAGAGGCACTGGAGAGCTTTGTCACAAGGAAGCATGCTTTGTATTCTGGGAAGTGACGCTGCCTGAGAAACATCACTGCTGGAAGGGAATAAGCATCTGACCCAGGAACAGGGAGTTCCCAGGGTAACTGCTATGTGGTATTGGATTGGCTTTAAAAAGTATATTCTGGCCTATCTAATCCACAACATCTTCCAGTCATCCTGGCAATAAATGGAAAATCTTCAATAGACTGATATTTTTCCATAGAAAACATTGCTGTATTTGTACAATTTCTAAATTATTATAATGTTGACATATTTGCTGAAAGAGAAAATCGTTGGCCAGCTGTTAGGGTGAATTTTTCATGGTTAGAGAGAGTGTGGTACTGCATGTGTTCAGTGATTAATGGTACTACCTGGCAGCATGATACTGCTGAGGCTTTTGTTAAGGGTGTGGTAGCTTTATTGGAGCATGACATGGGGACTAGGACCCCTCTCCTCTCCCTCCTTCTCTCCCTGTCCTCTTCTCCCAACCTAGCCCCGTGCTCCTAAGGTGACTAGGATTTGTTGGGAAGCAGGGAAGCTGAAAGGAGAGAAGGAGACAACACATCCTAAAAGGCTTTTGTAACAGGGTGTTGCTAGGGATGGTGACACCCTCTTCTCTGTGATCTTCTGGACTTCTTTACCTGCTGCAGCCTTCCCTTTCTCCCTCACATTTCCCAGGATTCCCACTAACCCTATAGAGGGGAAAATGGAGAAGTGCTGCTGAGACGGAGGAGATGGGAAGATGAGAGGGAGCCTGCCCCTGGACCCTGCCTCTTGCTGCTGCAGAGAGAGGAGAGATCATCAAGGTGCTGATCTTCAGGAGATAAGCAAGGGACAGAATATTGAAGAGGGGAGCAAAAGACTATAGCAGAAGCTGGTGCCTCTTGGTTTTGGGTATTGTGTGAGTGGTTGAGGTGCTGCTCTGATGCTATTACAGTGTTCATCACTAGCATATGTCATGCTTTCCTGCTCCGAGGAGCTGACTGGTGTTTCTTCAGGACAAGCGCTGCTTTGACACAGCCAGTAGCGTGTCTGCTTGTGGAGGAGGCAGGTCATGGTCCCTCCCTTTTTGTTACCATTAAGTTGTGACTTTGTCATGAGAGTTCAAAAAAACTATGCTCTCTGAGGTGAACGTGGGTTTGCAGCATTTTTTCCTTTAATAAATCCTACACTTCCTTCTTTGCAAACTGCTAAAACCAGTGCCAGGGATACACTTTATGGGTGTTAAAAATCCCTCCTTGCTAGACTTTACAATTACTGTACATGGTTCCCATTTTCTTTCTTTCTGTCATGATCTTTTTTTTTCCTTTGTAAAACTTTTCTTCTAGCCTCATCCTCAGGCTTTTTGCAGTTATCATTTTACCATAAACAAGAAAATAGGGGTGTCATCAGGAATGAGTTGGTAAGGAGTTTAAGGACTGTTTCCCCAGGGTTCCCTGACGATGTAATGGTATTTTTCTGAGCTCAAAAGTACATAGAAGCAGCTTACAGTGATACAATTTCCTTTGGGTCTTAATGAATCTGCTGCCAGTGACAGCAGCTAATTTGTTTTGGCAGAGTATGACAGTCAATGCTTTACACAGTGCAGCTCACCGTAGAAAGCATCAATTCTGTAATTTTGTAATTCTGTAAAAAAAACTCAAAAACACCCAAACCCAAAACTAATGCAATTATGATGTCCTGTGCAGCCATGTTATCACCTCTGAGTCCATGAGCAGAAACCCAGGGAATTTGCTAGTCCAAGTGTTTTCAGACCTCCTGCGCTTATTATTCATTCTCCTGCCCTTATTATTCATTCTGGCTCCTGGTGTATCAGAGAATAAAGTACTTCCTGGCTAATTATTACGGTATGCAGTGACTTTACCTGGAAACAGAGCAATCCTTCCCACTAATAGGATGCTTAAAAATGCATCTAATTGCAGCTGTGGTAGTTGAGAGAATGGCTAATACCTAACAGTCTTGAAAAAACCGTCCTCCCTGGCAGGGGGTATTACAGGAAACTGAGTTTTACCATCTATTTCCTGTGTCTGAACTAATTACATGGTCTCTTGCTATAAAACTTGAATTAGGGATTATACTCTGAGTAATAAAGAGATAGGAAAGCAGTGGAAATAATGAATCTTTATCTATTAATTTATTAATTTATTTGTTGGCATGGAGGTAGCTGTTTGCTGAACATAACCTCCCTGGGGCCGTGGAGGGAACAAGTTGGCTTCTGTGCCTGTGATCTTTGACAAGCCATGTAAGGGGCTTGGCATATCCTTTTCTGAGATTGGTGACAGTGATACTTGCCCAGGTCTGTGAAATGCTTCAGGATCAAGGAACAAAAAGTAGTACCTAAGTGCTGCATTCTAATTTTCTTTTATATCTATTGTAAGGATAACATTCAAGGCTAGGCTTCACAAACCAAGATTTAGGAAGGCTCTATCTACATTTGTTACAGGCACGCTGGTGGCTTATGAGGCCAATACGAGACAGGCATATCCGATTGCAAAAGGCACAACAGAAAGACTCCTTAGATGGTGTATTCAGCAGGACATGGTTCTTTCTGCGTTGTCTTTTCTCCTCGAGAGTGATCCTGCGTGTGTTTTCAATGGAAACGGCAGCGTTGTAGATGGTGTGTCTCCAGACCTCCCGATTTGAGGCCAGAGTAGACCAGTTAAGATGATCAGTGTGGCCGAGGTTGAGATGTTGTTTCAGGGAGTCCTTGTATCTTGTCTTCGGGGCTCCTCTCTTGTGGCAGCCAGTGGCAAGTTCACCGTAAAGCAAGATCTTAGGGAGGCGGTGGTCCTTCATCCTTGAGACGTGTCCTGCCCAGCGCAGCTGTGTTCTCAGCAACATGGCCTCAATGCTAGTGACTGTTGCTTGTTCAAGAACAGATGTATTGGTCACATAATCTGATCAGTGGATGTTTAGGATTGTACGGAGGCAGCGTTGATGGAAGCGTTCTAGGAGTCGCAGGTGGTGGCGGTAGACGACCCATGATTCGGAACCATATAAGAGAGTAGACAACACTATGGCTTTGTAAACACTGATCTTGGTACTTTTCTTCAAGTGTTTATTACGCCATACTCTTTTATAGAGTTTTCCAAAAGCACTATATGCCTTTGCTAACCTGTTGTCTATCTCCCCATCAATCATACCATCTGAGGAGATGAGGCTACCTAGGTAAGTAAACTGCTCGACTGATTTAAGCTCTGACTGGCCAATGGTGATATGGGGATGATGGAAGGCTTCCTGAGAAGCAGGTTGGTGGAGAACTTCTGTCTTCTTTAAGCTGACTTCCAGCCCAAAGAGCTCAGCAGCGTCTGCAAAGCAGGATGTTAAACGCTGCAGAGCTGCTTCTGTGTGGGCAACAAGGGCAGCGTCATCAGCATAAAGCAGCTCCTGGTTTAAGGTCTTGGTGTGGGCCTTCAGTCGCCTTTGGTTGAAAAGGCTTCCATCGGTACGGTATCGAATGTATTCACAATCTTTTTCAGCATGATGCTCCAAAGGGCCACGGCAGACCTCAATGATCAGGACGGTATCTACATTTGATACCGTACTAAGGATAACACTCGTCTGGTATGAAATACCTCCTTGTAAATTTGTAAGAACATCTGCAGTCAGTGGAACCTAAAAAAGGAAGGAAAAAATGAAGCAGAGACAGAAAAGTCTGTGAGCAAGTAGACTTTAAAAGCAATTTAATGTCAACTTGTGACTGGTTCTTTTAAACACAGTGGAAGTAAGCACAGGCAAAGCACAGAGGAACATGCTTGGAGTGAAGTTGTCCTTGAGTACCCATTATCAAGTAACAGCTGCAGATGGAATTAGTAATCTTAGGCTTTCCTCTACTGCATTTTAAAAATATCTCATTTAATGGAAGTATATGCTTTCTAGTAATTACTACCTTGTCAGTGTGTGTTCATTCCTAATGTGACATTGTCCTTAGAAGAAGATCAGGGAACACTTTGATCCTTTCCAGCTTAGCTATCATGTGTTTCTGTCCCCCCATTTTTTTTAAATGCACAACTCATTTATATTGGATTAAGAGACCTACTGTATCATTTGTGTGATATGGAAATACCGTCCATTTCCTGGTTTTAGATCATTCTTTTTTCCTATAAATTGACTTGAGAATGACTAACTACATCTAAAAAATGTGTTAAATTACAAAGGCAACACATTGATTTAAACATTTTTTAACTTCTGAGTTGATTATTCTGAAATCTTGTCACTTTTTTAATATGGACTCCTAACTATCTTGTATGACTGAAAGCTTTCTCACCTACTTGAGAAATTAAATTTATTCTGGGCAAGCTAGCCAGTCCTTTGAAGACTAGAACCCAGGAAAAAAGGCACGTCATAGATCCAAGTATGAAAGCACTTGCTATTTGATGTATATTTTTAATTGCTATTACAATAACAAATATTTCACTTTTCTGTGTATATACATCAACAAAACGTCTTTCCAAACAGATCAAAAAAAAAAGCAAGGAGTTTTATGGTTTTATATTTGTTCTTAAAAGTTCGATCAATTTGCATGTCTCAATAGGGAAAATAAATCACATCAGCTTCATGCAGGTACAAATTGTATTATGCTGGTTGGTACAGGAATGCAAGAAGAGCTTAATGGAGCTGAAAGTCAAGCTATGTTCTCTGCCAGGCTATTCTGTAAACAAGCCATGTTTTACCTCTTAAAAAACCCACTTCTGATAATGCCATATATCACATTACTTCCCTTACAACCTGTTCTGCATCTTGGCTTCCCATTTCTCTCTGCCACCTTCCAGGCCTCTTCATCCGAACCTCTAGGTTGTCTTCCCAACTGTAGGTCTACAGTTGGTAGACCCATTGAACACATAATCATAGCGATCAGGGCAGGCTGGCAGCATATCCAGAAGTGGTAATTCAGCAGAAATCCTTGGCTTCATCTTCTCTGCTTGCCTACAGAGTCTCAGGGAGGAAATTTCTGGAGGAGACACATTTTCAAATACAAGAGGTTTTGTGTGGCTTGCAAGGAGCCCCCTGAGCGCGTCTTCCTTAGACCCATGTCAGTTCAAAACGAAAGTCGTCAGCAAAGGTGTAGACATTCAGCTGGTGGAGCAATCCCTTGCATTTGTAAGCTCTGATGGTCCCTGAGAACCATCTTTGGGGGGATGAAATACGACTATAAGATAACAGTTGTACCTGCTTACCAGGTTGGAAGTTCTTATGTGAAAGCATGGAGGAATGAATGCTGCTCAGCAAAAGAATGGTAAAATATTTCTTTTAGCAGAGATAAAACTATTTATTTTCAATAATTTTAGCTTTGAAAATTGCTGAAAATGTATAAAAAATATATTCAGCTTGACTCTAATACCTGATATATCAAGTTTCAGGTCATCCATAAAATTTAGTTTTATAGTAGTAAGTGGGGGTAAGCAGAGGAAACTTGCTAAAATGATGATGGCAAAAAGCAATTATGTGACTGTAGGTGATAGTAAATACAATTTCATTAATCATACAGCTAAATAACTAAATGAGATAGTGGATGGTTGAAAGAATCCAAGCAAATACAAGTTCTTCATCTACATTAAGTCTGGTAATGGATTCCTAAATAGAATTAAAAGTGTAAAGAGTTTAAAGACTTTTTGAAGAAAGAAAAGTAGTTTCCAGGCTTAGATAAACTTTTCTCAGGACAGTATATTTTCATGGAAGGGGGATTAGGTGTTAGCTGAGAGTCACGTGCAGTTACTCATACCTCAGTGGTAACTTGGACTGAATGGACTTAATCTTTGCTGTTACACTTTTTAATATCCATTTTCATTGAAACGGTATATTCTCTATGAAAAAGTCATAAAGAAGATGGACTGATAATGTTTCAGGCCACTCTCTTTTTCTGAAAGCAGAAATAAATTCCTTGTGTACAATGCCTCTGCTTTTGTAACTGTGTGTGTAAAGTACTAAATAAGTAAGTCATCCATTATGTTACGTCCAAGAGAAACTAAGCTTTGCCAGAAAGAAACCCCAACCAGGTCTGTCCATGCCTATTTCACAGGTCATTAGTCCTATCCTTTTTCTGTTGTACACCATTGTAGATGACTGCTTGGGCTTGTACTAGGCATAACTATCTACACTGACAGGCTCAATATAGAACAAGGACACAAAACTGGGTATTTCAGCCTTGGAAGAAATAGTCCTTGTTTTTCCACTCTGTTACTGGTGGATAGAGCAAATAAAAAGAGGGAAGTTTATGCAAATACTGGCCAGGTGCCTGATGGATTTGCAGTATTTTGCACTGTGTGGTAATTAAAAACTACCCACGAGTCATTGTCTTTCATGAGGAGGCATCTCAAAGGCACAGTTGGCTCCCCAGACGCAGAGGCTGCAGTGGTGGTGTGTAGCTCCAGAGGATTCTGTGTGCTCATAGCTCTTGACACCGGCTGGGGAACAGCCAGTGGGACAACACCTCTTCAGGAAAGGACAAGGGTTACTGTGGATCTCCAGTTGAACATAAGTTGGCAATGTTGAGCTGTTACATTATAGAAAGGAAAAAAAGGAAAGTGTGATATGCATATGGATGCATATGGAACTACAGCCTGCAGGTAGCAATGGCCACATTGATGAGTGCTCAGCTGGGGTCCTGTGTTCAGTTTGGAGCACTGCACTTAAAGAAACTGATGACCACTTTTGATGTGGAGAATAAGGCAGTAAAAATGACCAGAGATCTGTAGGACATGCCCCAGGGGGCCTAAAAAAGAAGAATCTGCTGAGGAGTGAGTAGGATACAGGCAGTTTTTCAAGCACAGAAAGAACAGGCTGTTGCAAAGAGTGGGCCACTAATCTCTTTTCTGTGCCATAGACAAAAAGAAATGCATCTAAAGTGAAGCGAGAAAGAGGAGGTAAACTGAAGGAAAGTGTTATCCTTGAAATACACTGCCAGTGGTTCATGTGGAGTCTCCATCACTGGGAGTGTTAGGAATGGCTTTAATAAACATGACTGAAGTGTATCCGACTTTATCTCACAGTGGGAGGTGGATTACGTATCTTTTCTACCATGCCTATGATTTGGTGATATGCGTGATAATACCGCATATGGAATTGCTTTAATGATAGACATGCTTTCTGCATTCTGGTTTCAAAGATCTCTCTGCAGAGTGAATTGTGTTTCGCTGAGATGCAGGAGGCACTTAATCATCATATAATTTCCTCATTTTGAAATGTTCCTTAGGTAAGTGGTTAAGGCATAAACAGCTGGCTTTGCATTTCAGCTCAAATATTGTTGTCCTGAAATACTTGGGGACATCACTTTGTCAGCTGGCACTTGACAGTCCATCCTAAATTTGAAACATGTAATTGGATTCTTTGGTTGAAATCCAAGTTTCCTTTGAAGTCATGGGGTTTTATAGGGTAAAAATTTCACACTGAGGATACAGTGGTGCCCACTTGTATTTGCTTAGCTTTACTGTCCTAGTCAGGCCTGTTGTTTTCAGGATAAGGATACAAGGAGTGGGTTGTAAGAGCATGTAACCTTTGCTATGGCAAACATTTGGTTGCAGAGGGGGGCCTTTGGAGTGCTTGTGTGGGTGAGTGAGAGCTTACAACAGGCATTACGCGAGGTGAATTAATAACTTTTTCCTTTTTTCAGATAATGTCAACAAAACTAATTTACACCATCTGTTCTAAAATAGAGAGAGGCAGTCAGTAGAAAAGCAACACCCATTTTGTTTTTTAACATTTCTTCTGATAATACTTTAGGCATTCTATATTCTCTTTAGTAATGTAATTTTTTTCCTTTTTCTCCCCCGGTGTATTTTTTTATTTCCAGTGGCCTTTAAATTTGCATTTAGTATTCTGATAGTTATAGCTGCAAGTTGAATGTTTCTCCAGCTACTGGTTAATCCCTCCTGATACACATGCAGAGAAGTCTCCAGTTGCTATGAATTGTAATAGTTCCACTAAAAATACTCTGGCTTTGCTTATGCCAGTATTAATTCAGAGCAAGTTCGCTGTTTACAAATTTAGAGTAGATGATAGAATTTCATCCTTACAAAGAGATCACATTGATGCAGAAGCTCAGGGTGAATCTCAGAGCTGAGAGTTAAATTGTTGTGCCTCATAATGTGTTGTTGCATTTCACATCCAGATTTCTTTGCAGGCTTCTTTTAACTGTGCAATGATGTGCTCCTATATATAGGAATTGCATGTGTATACCTGAGGCTAAAATAAGCCCACAAAGGAAGCACAAATCCCAGACTTTAGGACCACCAATACATCAGTTGTTAATAACCTTACAATGTTATTATAGCTAACACTACAGACATAATTAAATCGGAATGATTTGAAAATGCCATTAGGGGGAAGAAGGCGGAGGAAAACAGTTTCATTCTCACAACATCATGTTTTCATTGACCTACTTACAGTAGGGAAGAAAATGTGTCCCTTCCCATTACAGCAGAATAGGTTTGTTCAGCAATTTTATAATGCAACTGCACAAGAGAAGACTGGCTTTCCTAACCACTCCAGGAGGATAGGAAAGGAGAGTAATGTTATTTCACACACTTAGGACTAAGACATGTAAGTTCCTGTCCAAGCAATAATGTTATTAATTTAATCAATTTGGCAGAACGTGCATTGAGTGAAAAAAAGAAGGGAAAAAAAAGCTTTATATTCAAAGGTGACGGGAAAACGACTCTGCTTGGTCTGCAGCTGTGCAGAGGGACCTTCTGTGGGCAATTAAGTTTCCTTCATCTTCCCTAGTTGAAAGTCCCTGCCATCCCTGAGACTCTCAGATCTCCTGCCTGACATGCCTTGCAGCTGAGCAGCCCTGCAGCCTGCTTTTGCTTCAGCAGGAGTTCCCTCGTGAGCTTCACATCAGGGAATTACTGAACTGTATGAAGGGATGGCATAGGGCCCAGCCCTTTTGGGATACGCAAACTCACATTGACATCGAGCCTCTGTGATGTGTGACTGTGGGCACACAGACTTTGGGACTGCCGGGCTGGAAGCAGTGGAGTCCTGAACATCAGTGTGAGGTACAGCACCAGCTCTGCACAACCAGCATCCCTACCAAAGTCACTGAGCAGGGTGCCATGGCTGCAAAGCCCACGGCATCTAAAATACCTCCAGAGAGGAATCCTGGGTGCTCTTCCTCCTCCCCATCTGTCCCATGAGCAAAGAGAGTGAGATGCAGGTGTCTGGGTTACTCCAGCCACGAGGCACGGTGGTGCCCATGGGGTAGGCAGCGCATGGGGCTTGGGGTGCAGCCCTTCTCCTCCTCCAGACATGTGCATGTGGTATTTAAGGTTTGTTGTCTTATGCCTGAGTTAATAAACTGTCTTTATCTGAAAATAAACACCTGCGGCTAGTCCTTTCTAGGCTGCTCAGGTCACATTCCTCCACAAGGTGTTGTTGGTAATTTAGTATTGTCAGAGGCATTAGTCACTGCCATAGTAGCTTAATAATGCACGCTAGGAGCCAGCTGGTAATTAACAGATTAAAGATATCATCTACATTTTCCTCAAATATTTCACATGTAGCAAAAATAATTAGAAGCAGAGCACTTTGGGTGTTTAAAGCTGTTACGTATATTTAAAACATCTCAACATGTTAGGAAATTATTCATTCTTTTAAAGGTCAACTAGGCCTAATTTTGCTGCTGTCCAGGATTCACCAATGCACACTAAAGAGTTGTGAAGTAGAGAAAGAGCCAGAGTTGTGGGGCTTTTTTTAACCCTTTAATTCTGCCTTGTTTAGCAAATTCATCCCAATGGCTGACTTCTGTTCCTGTTTTTAGGAATGGCATGACTTTGTAGGTCTCTTTGCACTTATCTTCCTTTCATATTAGAAGCATCTTGAATTGGAAGGGTACCATAGAATTATAAAATCATAGAATCAGCTGGGTTGGAAAAGACCTCTGAGATCATCAAGTCCAACCCCTGATCCACTACCACTGCGGTTACTAGACCATGACACTAAGTGCCACATTCAGTCTCAAGTGCATCCAGTCTTATGTGCATGTGCATGTGTGATGGAAAGATGAAATCAGATTGTAATTGAAGCAAAGGAGAGAAAAAACCCCCACAAATTGTATAAAACTGTTCCAGTGGGAAAGACACAACAGTATGAATGAAGGTGACAGCGGGTTTCATTATGTAGTGTAAGTAAAATATGGCAGTATGCACAAGCTTACTTTAACTAACTTGGCATCTCCTTATTTTATCACCAGATGGTGACCAGCAGTTTCAAACTGAGATGCTCTGAGATTACCTGTGCGTGATGGTTGAGCGATAGTATACTTTGATATGTCTCCCTTCCATGCTGCTTCAGCCCAGTACTCCTTGATCCTCCTGCAGCCTGACTCCAGGACTCAGCTCTGAGTATCGCAAGCCTTTGACTCTGCTTTTTCTCCGGGGCAGGATCTGATCTGAGCACTCTGAGGCAGAAGAAGCAGGGAACAGAGCAAGCGGTCGGAGGAGCATCATTTCTACGGGTAGGGTGCAGTTAACTGTCTTCATGGGGAGCGCTTGGGTACTGGCAGTGGCTTTGAGAAGTATGATTTATATTTTAAAATATTCTTCTTGGAGATGAAAAAATGCTGTTGAAAATGTTGTTGGGTGCTTTTTTATACAGAGCGCAAAGTTTTTGTCAGACAGTGACAGTTCGTGTTCAAGCTTTGAACTTAGAGTACAAATGTGAGCAACTGTAAAATGCAATGAAAGGCAGAGAAGAATCTTCCCTGTAATACCTTTGGTCTTTGCTACATTTATTCACCTCTACACTGTTTGATAGAAGAGCACTGGGGATTTCAAAGCATGTGTTTCTGAAGCTTATGAAAGAAAGGGAATTCCATATGCAATTTCTGTTAAGATTTTTAGCCTCTTAGAGTCAGACTCAGGCGTTTGGAGTGCTTCCTAATACCTTTTGGTACTAAAGCACAGAGGGTGGAGGTAGAGAAGGCCTGGCAAGTTATTCACACAATGCTAATAAACAGTGTAGACTTGTTTTGTGCATCCTGAATTCTCTTTTGTTGTTGTGGGTGGCTTTTGCTTGCGGTCTTTGTGGTAGTGCTTTGTACTGACTGTTACCTCAGCAGAAAACCTTCCCTGTTTTTACTGTGTAACAGTAGAGCATAAAAGCACAGGCAGCACTGGAGTCACGTAGCGTGCAGACACAGCAAGAGAGTGACCCTGCTGACTGCACTTAGGGTGGGTGAGAGCCGATATCCCAGAGGGCAGACAGAAACACAGGAACATGCCACCCTCAACTTGCAATCCCACAGCAGCGGTGAGAACAGGCCTCGCATCTCCCAGCCTAGGTGAAAGCAGCACAGCAGGTAGTTTTTGCAGTCCTGCTGGCAGTCCTGGTCCCTCCACTGTCCAGACCAAGGAGCCTGTTGAATGCACCACTTCTCTTTTTGCTGGTGTTTCTGGATTTCCCCCAGTGCAGGCCAAGGGCAGGGCATGGGGATGGTCCCACCTGGTTCTGCCCTTGGCCATTGTGTGGCAGCTTGGCACACACACAGAGACCTGGCAGGGCTCCTGGCATCTACAGTGGAGACATGGCTGGACCTGAGACATGGCCGGACCAGAAACATGGCTGGACCGTCTCGCCTGTGGATCTCTCTCCGTGACAGAACAGCATTTCCTAGTGCGGGAGCTGGTCCTGCGGGCAGGGGTCTTGAAGTTCATCCAGGGATTACAAGGCACATCAAATTTTACTGCAGTTGGCACCAGAGAAAATCTTTCACATTTTTCATTCCCCCTGAAGCCCTTCATATACACAAACAATTACATAGACTTTGTAATGATTATGGCCTTTTAAACTGCTATATAAATATTGGTACTGCATTTTAAAAATTATTTTTCATCCTTTGTGTTAATTCAGTTAATGACCTTCACATTTCAGGTTTTAAAATGCCCTTACATTCCATAGAATACTAGATTGCTGTTGAAGGGAATGAAAATAAATACAATAGTGAGGAGGGAAAGAGTTTTATTTCTTCAAACTGATACAGTTCATGTAATTGTGAAAGGTAGGGGGTGTCTTTAATACCTGTCACTCCCTTGTACTGATGTTTTCGAAATATTGCTGCCTTTCTTACATTACATTTTGGGTTAGTATTTCTGCAAAGAGGCTATACAGAAATCCCAGAGCAAGTTAAGCCTGTAAGATTTCTCTATTCTGTAGTTTATTTTGGCCAAATAAGATCCATATAGCTCTGTATTAAGGGAGTATTGTGATATTTGGATATTGCATTCAAAACACTGCATTTCAATACAATTGCTCAAAACCAATCTTTATATAGGTAAAATATATTATTTGCTGCATTCCTTTTATTCTGAACAATTCTATAATTTTATTCTAGCCATATAATTTTCTGGAAAAAAAATCCTTTACTTCTGTAACATTTTGTTCTGTGCTCTTTTCCTCCATTGTTTAAATCAGACTTAGGCTGTTCTCTTCATATTTTATTTTTATTTGATATTTGGGAAGCAGTAAGTTAAACTATGTGTTCTGTGTTCAGTCTGGATGACTAAGTAATTCCACAAAGACTGCTGTTCACTGGCTGATCACTGCACTTTCAATTTACTTTTATTAACAAAAATGCCAAAGCCCCACAGCTAAACAATTTGGTTCTAAATGCAGAGGGCTACGCTGGAAATCCATTTATTTTCTAGTTTTTTGCACGGATAGGTGAGATTCAAGAGTCCACACCAGGACTGCATGGGCAGTAGTAGAAGTTCTGCGGTCACTGTGAGAATTTTGTTTCAGCTTGGGGGTGATCTGCTGTTAGAGTTGTTCAGTGCTCTGCTTACTCCATGCTTACAGAAAGTATTTCCTTTTATTTCAAAAAGCCAAGCAAAATGTCATTCCAGCCACTACCTCAATGTCTTCCCTCACTAAAACAAAACAACAGGTGACTAAATCTTGAAGTGTCATATCTGGCATATTTGGCAGTTGTTTTCTGCTTCTTGGTAATGCTGGAATGTGAACTTGAGGTCATCCCAGCTGCTCTGGCCACCTCTGCTCACTGAAATAAAGACTGTCATTACTATTTGCTGACACTGCTTTTACGTGTGCTTTTCTTTGTATATAGTATCCCAAACACTGTGTGTAAAGATCTATGTTGATATCTTGCAGTGAGAATTTCCCTGCCAGTGGGAACCCAGGCACGTATATGTATGTTTTGGAAGCAAATGGTTATGGTGATACATGCAAGCTTATCTGCTCAGCCTGTTCATTTGAATGTAGCCTTCTGCAATTAATTGCCAGGATGAAAAATTCAGTCCATCCTGTTTATAGTTACGTGCATTTATTCAGTCCATTGTTAAAGCTAGTGATGTTGTTCACGCATGATTTTTGCTTCTATGTAAGTTTTATTATATTTTGATCTCCTGTAGCAACAAACTTTTAAAAACCACTTCCCCGGAAACTGTTATTTCACTGTGATTATAAAAGAACATGTATATGAATCACAAATGAGAATATTACCCAACAAGGTATTCCTAGAAACAGGAGAGCACTTTACGTGCAATACAATACATTAATCATTTATAAGTAGTAGTCAGCCATTAAAATGTTGGGGGTTTTTTAATACTGTACATTGAGTACAAGAATGATGTGAAAAGCTTTTTTACTGAATATGTTTGTGAGCTTTTGAAACTTTCTTAAGTTTTCATCCTCACACTCTTGTCACAGATTTGAAAAGGAAAAGCTCAAGTACCTTTAAAGTGTGAGTATATATGTATGCGTTTGTATATACACATAAGTAGATATATGTGTACAGATATATTGTACAAACTTTTGTCTTTAAGGTAACTCAACAATGCGCTTGGTCCCTCTTCATTTCTACAGAACTTCTCATGAGAAAAGGCTTTGCCTCCTGAGACACTTTTACAATCACGATCTGTTATCATTGTAAGCAGATTTCTCTAATGAACAAAAGTCTGATAAATCTAGCTGAGCTATCATTTCTTCACAAGGCTTTGTCCCTGGGTTGGCTTCAGACATACATGTTTATAAATGTCACCAATGTCAGAAAAAGAAAGATAGGAATGAGGAAAGCTTCAAGGAATCATGTTTTGAATTTCCTGCATGAAGGTGTAGTGTCCCCACTGCCCATTCAGATGTAGGACATGTCTGCACATGGCAACATGAGCTCCCCTCTGTCTCTTCCCCAGGCTGGTGAGATGTTCTCCAACGCCAGTCACGAGTTGCAGAGCTCACTTATCACCACACTGTGCCCAGTGATGATGCACAGCATTTTAGCAACTGCTGAAGCTGAAACCAACTTAAGAGCTGCCTTGTACCTGGACAGCTCAGGGAGGAAGTTGGGGTCTGTCAGTTATGGCCCATGAAGATATTCCCTGGATGGTGCACATTTTTGGAGAAGGTGATGGAGCAGTAGACCTTTCCGGTACAGGGTTTTGATCTGACTCTTGCTTTTGGAGCAGAAATGTTATTATCATTACAAATTCTGTCACCACTGGGCAGTGATGCAGAGCACTGTTCACCTTCCCTGGGCATCTTTCCCTCAGCTCCTTTGCTTTGGAGGGGAAACAGGGCAAGGGAACGGACCAGCTGCAGAACTGCAATTGTTCTGAAGCAACTTTGCACTGCATTATTGCAATGAAGGTACAGTCTGGGTCATTTAATTTCCCTTGATGACGTAGGCAACAGTCAGAGAGATGTGCTGGGGAATTATTAGCCACATCTGATAACTTAGCTTTTAAATAGAGAGCAAGACCTTCCAAATATTGTAGGAAGTGGCAAAAGCAGCAAGAGAGAACAGGTAACACTTGTAAACTATCTTCTTTTTAAAGTGCTAAAGTTTGAGCTAAAGAAATTGCTGTTTTTCTAAGAAGAAAAGTCTGTGTAATTAATAAGTTTGTTCCCACCTAAGTCCCTTCCACTTGTCATGGAAAATATAGCAGCTGTGATTCCTGTAGTGGTATTTAAAATGACAAGCTTATTTAAATCTGAGTTTGCTAATGAAACTTGGCTAAATCTATCACACCAGCACAATAATACCATGCGACCTTTACAATTTAAACCAAATCCCTCTTGGCTCTGATGCCATTCTCAACCCCATTATGGTGAATACCCCAGGTGGCTCATGCTGTATGCTTTCAGATCAATCTGTAGTGATTCTTCTGTTTCTCCCTTTTTCATGACCTGTCTGTAGACCAAGGTGCTTCATGTATGTGCCCTTCTCAGACTCTCTGGTTGAGGAGTGATGACAGGAATGGCATTCCCTCTTGTTTTCACCTGGCCAGCAGTAATCTTGAGTAAACTGGATGTGTGTGGTTGTGGAGGAGGAGGGAATATGATCTTTGACAGAGACCAAAATGAAGGTATTCCAAGATGGCTTTGTGCTTTGCCTTTCCTCATGGGGTCAAACCCTGAAAGAGATCAGATTGTCTGAGTGTTAGGAAAAGAAACCTCTCTCTTCTGACACCCTACTGCCCTCTGCCCTAATGACTGTTTGGAAAGCACATCCATTCATTCATAAATGCATTCATTTTTCATTCATGAAATAACCTTGTTTATGCTCCAGGATTATTGGTGGCAGAAGACAGTGCATTGCATGCATAAACTTTCCGTGGCTTTAAATGCAATATTATCCTTTGTGTCTGATTTTCAGAGATGCTAAGCAGCTGTAGCTTTGAATGAAGGCCATGGAAAGCCTATGTGGCAGTCACGCTACTGAAGTGTAACTCTCTTTACCAAGTATCTCCTATTTTGCTTTCAATGCCAGACCTTAGTAGTCACAATTCAACTGTTTATTGAAGGTGAACTCCTTATCTTTTGCCTCGTATTTATCAAATCTTGTACTTGTGATTTATCCTTGTTTTATGCTGCCGTATGCAATTCATGATGCAGAACAACAGTTCTTCTGACCCTATAGAAAACTGATGGGTAGAACTGCTCGAAAAATAATTTACACTGGAAATCTTATTAAAAGTAAAATTCAACTACTTATTACAGAATTGACAATCCGATTCATTCACCTGTCCAGACAGAATGGAAGGTCAACTAAAATTTGAACCTTTACTAAGGAAGTGTCACTTCATATTAGTGTAACAGGCACTCCAAAGATAGGATCACACATTACTAAACGTAAGAGGTGCAAAACCCACTTACAAATGTAAAAGCAACAACCTGTACAAGTATGGTTATTGAGTAGGACATTGGTATTATAATCTTTCAAGCGACAGCTTTATCTGATTTAATTCATCATGAAGTGAAAGTTTCTGGTGTGTCAGGAGTTCTCTTGACCTGACAGAAGAACTTTATAGCTTAACTTTATAACCTCAGGAAATTAAATCCATCATTGCAATCCTAAATCTAGTCTTTCCCTAAAGATGCTAAAATTTTTGTAATACCCACTATTTATTACACAATGGAAACTTAAAAATTGTAAAACTTTTGTATCTCACACACACAATCACATTGAAGTGTCTAAGAACACATTGCAAGCTACTTGTTTCTTGGGTTTTATTTTGGAGTTAGCAGAAAATAAAAAGCTCTTTAACCTTCACTGGTTTTCACTTCATTGGAGTTGTTCTGAGAACTGCAAACATTCAGAAATTGACTCCTAGGTGGGATCTTTTGTGCAACTACAGAAACATTTTAAATTTGTTCTGTGAATTAGGAAAGGAGACTTCAGCGCTGGGTGCTCTTTGTAGTCCCACAGATTGATCTGAGGTACAATTCTGACCACACTGTCATCACATGGCTCTAGAAACAGTCACGTACTGCCTCAGAAGAAGGAACTGTTTTGACTCTTCCTCCGGAGGTTGGTTTGTGTGAAACCTGCTCCAGTTTTCTTTACAGCATGCTGATAGGATTGCCTGTTGCTTGTCCAGGTATCCTATTTCTTGCAGCTAATCTGAACATGCATCTCAGGTTTCTTTTCAATCTGCTGAAATATGACTGTGATAATTTTATCTTGACAGCCTGTATGGCTCCACTCGCATTTAACAGTCTGTCTGACTGGCTCTGGGTTTCAGGCACATGACCTTGGGAGAGGTACAGACTATTCATTTGTGAAAACCTTCTCTGTCAGAGTGATGTGCATGTGCTTGTGTCTGGTATAGCTTTGTAAGGCCATGGCAGACACAAAACCTGTCCTTTGGTGTCTCTCACTGCCCGGACTGGCCACAGAACAGTTTTCTGGGCTTGTCTGGGTTCAGCTGGCAGCTCTACCTCTTCTGCTTCCATCCTATTTTTATTTTACTGCCTATTTTCAGCTTACTGGAGGGCAGTTGATAGTGTAGAGTGCGATAAACAAAACATGTAAATTCCTGACTGTGTAATAGATTGGTAGCACCGCCAATTAGGAAAGTTGCCCAGTGGTTCCCGTTATAGTACCCTGGTTTTCAGAGGATTTGTGAAACTTTTAATATTTGAACTGAAATTTTTCAAACCAGCTGTTTTCCTCAGCCTGAGTAGTTTTGGAATATTGCAGCTTAAGTGATTCAGTAAGACTGAGAGCAAGACAGGGGTAAAAATAAGTTGTTTTTTCTCATGTTTAAAGAAAATCTTGAGTTATTTTCTTTGGTGTGCTTTAGTATCCTTGTACATTGAAGCAAGGATGTAAATAAACTTCAACAGAGCACATGACCTTTGTGTAAGCACTACTACTCTTATTTGTCCCTGTGGATATCTGCCTGTCTTTGGCCTATACAGCAGCGCTCAGGAAAGTAAATCCAGAGCAGCTTATCCATGTTAAGAACTGGCTGCAGATGAAGATCTTTGATGGAACCAGTCCTTCTACAGGTGCTGGAGAGCCTCTTTGTCTCCTCAAGGCAGCTAAGTTGTTCCTTAGTCCTTAAGCACCTGCCAAGGTTTCTGCTGTATTTGTCTTCGTGTGGCTTCGGGTACACAAGTGTGTACCAAGGAGTCAAATACTGTCCCTGTAAGTCTTACACACACCAAGGGACACACTGCAGTTTCATGGTCAGCCTGAACTTTAGCACCTCCTGTCTCTTA
>NW_016690186.1:4021633-4043097 GCF_001604755.1 Lepidothrix coronata | reverse complement strand
TCTCTTAAACACTGAGGCAAACAAACACGTAGTGCTCTTGTTACCAATTTCCTCTGGAATAATTCTGCGAATAGTGTGGCATTGTCCTTGTTTTGTTGAATAAGGGTGCAATTTCTTTCTAGCAGTTAATGCTGCTTAGCATTCCAAACAACCATGATGGAGGATCCCAAAGTACTCTGGGCTTTCACATCTGACTCACATGAGGTATACATAGCATCTACGCTTCTGGCAGTATTCCAGCAGGACAGGCAGGGAGCAGGAGAGGCAGCACTGTCTCAAGGGAAAGAAAGTAGCTTACATTCAAAGTTCATTTCCATTTTGGTTTATAAAGCAATGCTTTTCAAAACTTCTAGGTTTCTGCCCTTACATCCAGCCCTTAGCTAAACAGATCTCAGAGGGGAAAAAACAAGCAGAAGGAAAATAAACACGTGAACCTTTTGAAACCTTCATCATGACACATTGGCCAGTATTGAGTAGAAAATAATCCTGCTGTCATCAGTGTTTTTGATGTTAGGGTTACGCCTCTACATTTTTTGTTGTTGCTGTTCTCTTTTAGCAATCTTTCTTTTCTTTAGAAAGAGCCTTTTGGTTCAATTTCTGTTTCATTCAGTGTGGTCAGATGAATGTTATTTCCTACTTAGTAAATGCCCCATGCTTACTGTGTTTTATCCACGTGAGTAGATTTACTTGAGATCAATGTGAATGTCACATGATGAGGGGAGCAAAGAGTTAATATTTTTTACTGAGCTGCGTAATACTTTTGGATACATTTCTCTGTTGATCTCCCAATCCTCTTATATCTGCCTAAATAAGTTCTTTATCATGGAAAATAACTTTGCAATTTATAAGACTGTGAGATCACTTTTCCCTCAAAAGATCTACTTTATATACTCCTTTCTTGTTTCAGACACACTGGTTATGCTCCAGTTTCCTCTCTGGTAGTAACGGTTTAAGGATAAGTAATAGGCCAACTTTGCAAGAAATTGTGTTTTTACAAACCCAACTTGTACTTGTTGAAAATATGAACAAAATTCTGGCAAATGGGAGTGGTGGCATCTTAAAGAGATGCACAAATCAACAGGTCCTCCCCCCAGTTATCTGTAATAAAAAGGCTTTGGGATTTTTTTCTGATCTCCTTCACAAGATTTCTGTGCTTGCTTCTCCTGCATTTCACTTTACTGGACCTCACATTTCTTGACTGGTCAACAAGAAACATTCTGACCAAGGCATAAAGAACATGGAGAGGGTATGAGTACATCTCAGTGACTGCATTCTACAGTTTCCAAACTTATAAAGTAATTCATCAACTGGACAACTAAAAATAGGAATGAGCGCCATAATTAAGTGGTTTATAAAAGACATGATCTTTTACTGATGTGAGACAGATTTTCCCACTACATGGGAATACATGTTTGGAAACAAGTAAAAAGAAAACATCTCACATTCCAGCACTTTACTCCAGACAAAGGTTGCCTTCCTGACTTCCTCAGGGAAACAGTCAATTTCACATACTTTAATTTGTGTAGTAACCCACAGGCATTGGTATAGTGATGTATTAAGGGGTTCAGAAAGCTATACTGAACTCAGTTATTATTTCAATTGAAATCCTACCAAATGGAATCCAAATCCAAATCCATTGAAATCCAAATGGATTGCCAGCTGCTCACACAAAAATATTTCAATTAAGACAGGAGAGTAACTGGTAAATTCCATGGACAAACATATTTCCCAGGTTTCAGATAGTGCAGGAAAACTGTAAACCTTATGGTACAAAAAAGGAAGATGCTGAACTGAACAAGCTGATGTGCAGATACGAGCTACTGTGAGTTTATATTGCTGTTGCAAGTAGTTTCGTGTGTAGAGAAATAACTGCTGTGCAGTCCAGGCTGAGTGCCAGAGTCATCTTCTCTGCTTGTATGGTGCTGAGGTTGCCAGCGCTTACCCCAAAACTGATGTAGCTGTTGGCATAAGCCAACACGAGGAGTGATCACTTTGATGTCTGAAATATAATGCAGTGTATAGGCGACTTCTTTACAAAGAGAGCAGCAGAGATATGAATCTTTGTGTCTGTGATGAGAAGTAGCAGATGGGTGTTTGCTGGAGGCCGGAGAGGGGAATGGAGGGCAGAGCACAAGTGGGATTTTGCTGTTCATGTCTTGCCACTTCCCAGGTGCTCTGACCAGAGCCCTACCTCAGCATTTTGTTAGAGCAAGTCCAGAGGAGGGCCACGAAGTTGAGAAGGGGACTAGAGTACCTCCCCTCTGAAGACAGGCTGAGAATGTTGGGGCTGTTCAGCCTGGAGAAGAGCAGGTTGTGTGGAGAACTCATAGCAACCTTCTAATATCTGAAGGGGGCCTACAGGGAAGCTGGAAAGAGATTCTTCATTAGGAACTGTAGTGATAGGACCAGGAGTAATGGGTTCAAACTGAAAGACGGGAAATTTAGATTGGATATATGGAATAAATTCTTTACTGTGAGGGTGATGAAGCACTGGAAAAAGTTGCCCAGAGAGCTTGTGGATGCCCCATCTCTGGAAGTGTTCAAGGCCAGATTGGATGGGGCTCTGAGCAACCTGTTCTAGTGGAAGGTGTCCCTGCCCATGGCATGAGGGATTTGAAACTAGATGATCTTTAAGGTCCCTTGCAACCCAAACCATTCTATGATTCAATGATTTTGTTTGCAAACAGAATTCAGGTCTCTGTGTACCAATGGGTTCAGAAACAAAGCCTTAAAAGAAAGGAAAAAAAGGCCTAGATTCCAAAAAGATTTAAAACCTTGGCTGTGTAATTGCAAGTAAGAATCTGTGACAGTTACTTTCCAATCATATAAATCAAGTGGCCTTTAAACAGCAAGACCATTCAGATGATCAGCTGGGAAGTGGATTTAGGGTGTCAGCTCAAGTAGACTCAGTCTACTGACATTAAATATAACTTTGGAGATGAAACTTTGCCTCTGGCTGCATGATAAAGAAACTAAGACTCCCACTCAGATAAAATATGTAGTTCTCTGAATACGTGATGTCACGTGCTCCTCATCCTAGGAATTTGCACCTTACGCAGCAGAACAGAAAAAACAATATAGGCAATGCACAAAGAAATAAGATATGGCTCATTCACAAAAAATGTCATTGCTTATGTCATCAGTTAATAGGCAGCACAGCATATCCCCAAACTACTTTGAGAAGTACTGTGTTGTTTGAGGTTTTTCTTTCTAGCTAAAAGGATATTGTGCCATCAGTCCTTCTACACTTAGGAAGATAAGTTATTTTTTACTATTTTTTAGAGCATCATCGTTTTCATAGTCTTGTAGTGTGTGTCCTACCTTAGTACCACCTCTTTTCATTTAATAACCTGTGTTTGGAATTAAGGATACTTGAAAGTAAAATGATGATTCTTAGAGAAGCTATTAAAACCAAAGTACCCTTTAAGAGGCAAATCAGTTTTTATGAGTTCTATTTGTGCATTACCTGGGCTTGCCAAAGAGTTTTGTTTGTGTATATCCCAAAGCATGGCAATTTCTTGGATAGGGGTGGTTTTTGTCTTTATTTCTTGCTCTAAGCTCTTGCTAGAGAAGAAGCCCAGCGTTTGCCCTAATTGGGTCAGATTCTGGCTTCTGAGAGCACCTTAGTGTGCATCTCATAAAAAAAATAGGACAGAAACGGTGAGTATAAAGGATATGATCTTTATCAAAGTAGTTTTAGGTCTGAGCATTCTGTCAGGATTCTCACTTATGGCTATGGAGGGTTGTAAGGAAAGCTGCAGTTCTTTCAGATAAATCACTTGGTCTGATTACCATTATTATTAATATTTTAGAAGGAAAAGGCTGATTTTGAAACAAGGTTTTTTAAGCAATGTGTCATTTTTACATCATTTTGGCAGGAGCTCTGGCATCCAGATTCATATATCTAGCTGAAGAGGTGGAGACTTCAACATACTAAATAACTCACTAAGACACTATTCTAGTAAACACACCAGAGAGATGCCTCTGGCACCAGCACAAACTTGGATGGCACAGCATGTGTCCATACCACTGAACTCAGTCTTCAGAGAGGGCGTGGCCACAAGCAAACAGTCTGCAAACTCCCAGACTGTGGCCTGGAGCCCTTTGGAGGAAGGAGGGCTGTGTGGGAACAAAACTGTACCAGAGACCACTGTAATGCTGTAGCAGTGTAGGCAACAGTTCCCAGGAGCATGTCCCTGCCCAAGTTTCACTTGCTAATATGGACATAGTCTGATCAGGGAGATGGGACCACATAAAGAGGAAGTGGTGGTTTGGTTGCCATCGCTCACCGTCGTGTTGCAAGACATGGGTTATGAACCCCGTTAAATGCTGTAATAGGTTATTCAGTAACTCTGGGCAAGCTGCCTCCCTAACAGCTCCTGAGTTAAGCTGGAACAAATCTGCCCTGGGAAACGCCAGAACCCAGCTTGACTGCTTGTCTTCTGCTGGGCAGGATCTTGCTGTCAGCAGGGTTTTTCAAGAGATATTACGCATTTGCTTTCAAAAGCCATGAAAATATTTGTGTGGAAATCTTGCCACTGGATACAAAAACGTTTGTCTCCTGGGCCCAGCACTGTATTCAATGTGCTGCAGTAAATCATTGATGCCCTAATTTCTGACGTTACTTTTTTTTTCAAATTCCTCTATATTGTGGCATTCTGTTTTCTCTGTTTACAAAGAAGTATTTGTATTGGTACCTTTTACTGGAACCTCAATGCACGTAACAGGGATGATGTTACTGTGGTCTAAGTAACAACATGTAGCTCTGTTGTTCCTGTGTGCAAATAGCTAAACAATCTAGATGGGAAAATTTGATTTCAGGAGTACACTAAGCTTCCAGGGCTTGTCAGCATCTGTTCAAATAGATCCAAATTGTGTCAGGATGTGCTTGTTTAGGTGTGAGAAGAATCAGTCAGGAGGTGAACCAAAGGACTGCGCTGCACAGCTCCAATTCCTTTTCAGAGGAAAATTTTCTTGAGTCATGGCTATAAAGGAAGTATTTGTTCATATGCACAATACTAAGCTGACAATTCCTTCCATGCAGGCTGTTAAAATTAAGTGCTCAAAGTTTGTGTCCATTTCCAGCTGTTACATGAAGATCTGTGTGCTGGTTGCCCAAATTGTTAAAGTAGCTGGTATCCAAATACCATAATAATGGGCATTGTGGGAAGGCTTAAATGTAGTAGAACTGCCTGTCTGTTGCATCTGTGTCACTGATGAGAGAACTGAAGCACCTCAGTTGGGGTTGTTCAGCCTGGAGAAGAGAAGGCTCTGGGGACACATAGGAGCATCCTTCCAGTACCTAAAGGGGCCCTGCAAGAAAGCTGGAGAGGGACTTTGTACAAGAACACGTAGTGATAGGACAAGGGGCAATGGCTTTAAACTGAGAGTAAATTTATATTAGATATCAGGAAGAAATTCTTTACTGTGACGGAACAGAGAAGTTGTGGATGTCCCATCGCTGAAAGTGTTAAAGGCCAGACTGGACGGGGCTGTGAGCAACTTGATTTATTGAAAGGTATCCCTGCCCATTGCTGGGGGGTCCCCTCCAACACAAACCATTCTATGATTCTATGTTATCCACAATATCCAAAGGCATAAGGAAAAAAAAATCACTGCTGCATAGGCCAGCTGAAACTGCTGAGCACTCTGCAGTTTAATAATAACAATAATAATAATAAACATAGTGACATTTTTAGGGAGGTAGATTTATGTCTTTTCTTAGAAATAAATTCTGTGCTGAGTAAGCAGACTAGTTCTGTAGTTTCCTTAGTATAAATCAGAAATTTGATTTGAGATATATATTAGATTCATGCTTTTGGGCTAAAGTTTCTGGTTAAATTTGCAATTGTTTTCACTTCCCCTGGGTACAAGAGTCCTGCTCATCCTCCTTCAGTCTTGTAATATGGGAGCTGGTTTCCAGTTCAGTTGTTGTAGTTTCATGCTTCTCTGGCTAACATTTGATCATAGGGTGATTAAATGAATTTTTGTATGTTCTAATACTGGCAGTTCTGCATGTAAATTGCCATCATTGGGTTTTCGAAGTCTCAGGCAAAGCAGAACTGTTGAATCCAGCTCAGGACTTGATCCACAGCCTAATATGGATGTAGAATGTCTTTGGCCTCAGTCTCTCTGAGCACATTCAGAGCCTGCCAGGATCTCACTTTGGACTGTTTGCATGATGAATTCGTCCTAAGCAGTAAACAAAGTGTTGTTAATGCTCTAAATAGGCTGCCCCGTTTCCTGGGTTCTCTGTGGTTCAGCTGTTATTTAACTTCATTAACACGATTTTTTTTGAATCAGAAAATTAGTGTTTCAGCTTTTTTGTTGCATCTGTGCAGTGACATATAGCAGAACTGTGGCACCATGAAACACATGTTAGTTTTACTTAAAAACTAAACTTTCAAGGTCATTTTGGCTATTTTTAATGTTGCTATTGCAAATTCCCTGCCTTTAAAATTTACCCTGAAAATGATTTTGTACATGTAGTACTATCATGCTAGAAAGAGCTGAGCAGTTCCTGGGTAGGACATCCATAGTCCTGGGCTAGTGGCTCTGAGGGACCCTGTCTGAGCCAGGGGGCTGGAACAGATGATCTCCAGAGGTCCCTTCCAACCCCAACCACTCTGCAAGTCTGTGACAGAGTTGAGTTGTTGTCTCTGTGAGGCTAATCCTGTTCCTGTGAGAGCAGACACCTGGGCACCTACTTCATTTTTCCGTTGTTTATAGTTGTCAGGAAAGTTGATTAAAACTCAAAATCTCTCTTTGGTGCAACTCCAGATATACATGGTGGCATTGTCTCCCTCGGAAGCCTTAGATTTGCATTCTCTGACCATGGTGTGTGGCCATATGGGTCAACTGGTAGTGGGAGATCTGGACATTACACAACAGCCCACTTCGATGGCTTTAACAAGTAATATTATCTGTAGAAAAAGTCCTGTGAGTCCTAGGATATGAAGCAGCATGTTTCAATTTCTATAAAAATATAGATCAAAAAGAAGAAAAAAGGCATTCCCTCTGGCATGTTATTTCTGGCTCTTGTTTGTTTGTGTTAAATGGAAGGTCTAGAGGGAAGAATCTGCTTTCTCCATTTCACCCAATGTCCTTCAATAGGAAGGATTCTCTTGCTAAGTTTTGTCTCTGACAACCAGAGGTAGTAATTAACTCACCAGGTCTCCCCTCTTGTGCTGCAGTGTATTGAACCTGAGAGTCACTGAAGAATTACACAAGCTGCTTTTTATTTTGGAGGGCTGAATTACCTCCAGGGAATTTCCAGACCTTCCTAGATAGTAAGAAACTCTTCCATAATTTCATATGGCTGATCTCTGACTGCTGTTAATCATGTGATTAACTGCTGTAGTTGCTTTCCAGTGTTATCCCTTGGCATGGAATTAGTGACCACCAAGCCCTGTTGGTGTCCTCAGCATTTCATATATAGTGGCATTGGAGTCATTTCACCATCTACTTAATTGATAGTAAGGCCAAATGCAAGGGGGGGCTACACCCACCTACCCCCACCACCAGAAAGTAAGAGTTCAGACTGGTGTGTACACTGTTATGACTGAGATTGAAATTGTGGTATTTCTGCTGCTACCCCCATCAGAATTATCCAAGTTACTGCTTAGAAGATGAGGAAATCTAGGGGGTTTTATATGAAGCTTAATCTTCTTCTTTGAGAAAGGAGTTAATTAACTCTTGAAGACCAAATTATTTGTGGGAATCCCCTGCATTTGGAGTGTGTTTTTTGAAACTTCATGGATCTTAGCTAGATCTAACTTAATCTTAGACTATTTCTCCATCATTTTATTCCTTCCCTGGTGTACCTTTAGCCCCAGACTAGTCACCACTGAACATACCACATTCCTAGCAGATAAATACTTTGGAGAGGGACCTAGTTTACTGTGGAGTCTGTGAGACACTCCTGAAAACTAGCAGGAAAAAAACTATTAAAAAAAATGTTTAAGTGTGTTTATCTGTTTAGTCCTTAAAAATGACAGTGTAGTTCTTCATTTTATCCAGCCATTACTGAATTCTTCTGTAACACCAGAAGTACCCATAGTGTTGTAGCTTAGTATTTCATTTTTCTCTTGTTCTCACTAATAGTCTTGTAAACACATAGGTATGTGCTTTGCTCTGTCCAGGTAATTAACTCTGCTAGTAAAGAAGT
The DNA here is from genome assembly GCF_001604755.1 of Lepidothrix coronata. Taxonomy (NCBI): domain Eukaryota; kingdom Metazoa; phylum Chordata; class Aves; order Passeriformes; family Pipridae; genus Lepidothrix; species Lepidothrix coronata. Next base: position 4,034,930 of record NW_016690186.1, on the reverse strand, counting down.
GCTCAAATACCCTTCCTAAATGTCACGTTTCCTCAGTTTCCTTGAATTAGAAGATACTTATTAGGTACCCTCATTCACTAACCAATTATAAATGAAAATAAATTACTTCTTATTTTTAACATCAGCCTAAAGGTTTGGGTTTTTTTAGTAGGCTAGGATTTGGGGCTCTAGCACAGCCTTGTATGCAATTAAGAGGTCTTAGGGGTTAAATGGAGCAGGTTAGTTGCATATTCAATATACCTTAAGTAACATGACATTTTTGAAAAACACAGATAAGGTGTTTTTGTAATTCAGCCTTTCCTCTTGACAGCATACTTTTAAAGGACAAAATAAATAGGTGATTACAGAAAATAATTTCTGACTGATGTTCAGCCCCAGAAAACTTCTTACTACCTTGCCTATGAATCAGGGAAGGTACCAAGGTTTATCTCGTTGGAGCATGCACATGCACCTCCACCTGCTAATAAATTTACTGCTTGGTAGATTGGCTCCCTGGGAGCTGGATCTATCCTGGTGGGCAGGGCTGTAGAGCTGGCAGGGCTGGCTCTTCCTCCATCACACTCCGGAGTTGATATGCCATGGCACTTACCTTTCCTTGACCCCATCCTCCCCTCCTGCCGTGAACGGAGGAGATCTCCTAGATGAGATTTCAAAAAGCTTTGATCCTGGCTGGATCCTGCTCACTTGGCAGCAATAAGCCAGGGCAGACCCACAGCTGTCTCCAGCTCTCCTCACTGCCCCAGGCTCTGCAGTCAGATGCTCCATGAATCAATGCAAGCAATCAGAAAACTCCCCTGCAGTATTTCAGCACAAAGGATCCACACTCAGCTACATTGCCACAGAGACTGGAAAAGGCTTTAGACCACCATTTTGCATACAAATAAGATTTTAGTGGTGGGGAAAGACATACCTGGTGTAGGCTAAGGGGGTAGTTGCACAGGACAGTATCCACCTCTGGACACTGTAAAATATACTGGGGGGACCTTCCTCTTGCCTTTTTGGATGAGGGATGTGTCAGACCCCTCAGACAGCAACTCCTGTCCCGGATATGTGGGGAGAACAGAGTGGAGGGAGGGAAGCCTTGCCTGGGTTAGATGCTGGGGCACTGGCAAAAGCGTATGCTTGAGATGGGGAGCCGGATGTCCTTTCTGTGTCCAGTAGTATAACAACCATAGCAAGAGTTATTTCTCAAGTTGAGAGGGATTGTGTTTTCCATAGGGGACTGATACCTACACCAGTCATTTTTTGAACTTTCTGTACAAATTGCCGAGGACTGACAGAAAATAAATTGGAGGGAAGGATGAGCTGTAGCACAAAACAGTGAAACGCTGTTTCAAGTAACTGTTTGAAGGCTTGTTTTAGCATCTTGAAAGGAAGCAGGAATTCACGTGTTTTATTTTTAGCTTGCAAGGGAAGAGTTATTTAGTGTTCCTTTATATCTCATCTTTGAAGATGTTCTCACTGAGGCAGGATCTGAAGTCCTGGAGCTGGTTAACCCAAGACTTGCCTGCCTGTGAAAATTTATTTTTACAAAGGGGAATTACCGCAATTGTTTTTCCCTTATAAAATTTTAAGTAGAACTGAGTCCAAACTCCAGAGTCACTAGAGTGTTAAAATACTTTCTACTGCTGGCAGTGATTTCTGATTCACAGCATATGAATGCTGGGTGCATTTTGCTTTCAGGAACTCATGAGCTTTTTCAGATTTCTATTGCAGAGTTGCTTTTGTTGCCATTTGCTTTGATTTTGGCTCCCATTAAATTATATGCAGTTCTAATTTTTCTAAAGGAATATTTTAATTGAAGATTTTAATCGTATTTCTGTGACTGGGCTTTAATCTCTAAGCAGAGATGGGATGAACTACTCACTTGCAGTTAGTGCTGAAAAAAACCTTGCTAGCATTTCCCTCTTCCCTTCTCCCAGGTCTCTGAATGTCAATACTGTGGCTTATGCTTTAGGTTCCTGAAAATCAATGAGATATTTACGATACTTTGTTTTCCAGTAGCCAGGTAGTGAATGGATTTGTAAGATGTTGCTTGTCAATACTCGCATCTCTTGCCCAGTACTCTTGGGTCAACAAACATGCATCTTAACCTCCTAGTGAGAGTACTCTTACTTTCCTTGCTTTTCTTTCCTGTGAGGCAGCAGAACAGTGTCAGCAGCAATGAAATGAGAGCTATCATTTCCTAGAATGGGTAAGACTATCTGCAAAGCATGTATTAAAAATAAAACGGGAAGTCAGTGATTATCAATTTTTAGCAAACACATTTCTGCTGATCTTCAAACTGATGCCTAACGGTAACAAAAGGAGAAGCTCTGCATCTGGGCAATGTAATTTCTGGTTATTTGAAGTATCTTTTCCTCTCATTAAGGCATGGACTGTTTTTATTTTAAGGCCTAAGACTAGTAAGAATAATAACAGAGGCCTAATGTTGTTGCTTGTAAACAGCACGTGTTGAACAGCATGGCTGGGATAAATAGGTATCGGGTTGAAAAAAAAAAAAAGGAGCGTCCATTTTTTGTGCATTTACAGTTTTCTGAAGTAAAAGGCAGCATATGGCAACCCTAGCAAGGAAGAAGTCACGTCTCTCAGAGGCTCTCCCCCAGCTTAAGGAGTTAGTGATTGCTTCCCACTCTCATAAAAGAACATTACTGGCATCCCTGTGCTGAGCGGCGTGCGTGTGGGTTACGGGAAATAAGGCTTCCTCCAGACCTGGCCACCTGCTTGAGGAGAAGCAATGGCGGTGGGAGGGAAATCCACCCACCAGCGAGCCGAGAGCCTTGATTGATGTCTGTTTTCACTGCCGGAGGGGAACCAACACACTGCTGCACTTCAAGCTTCTCCTTTTTGCATCTCTTTTCCCCTGGAAAAGAATTGGGAGTGTTCATTTGGACCCTGCTGCAGAGGAGAGGGAACAGCCTGCACACCTGCCAGGAAAGGGAATCCTAAACAACTGCTCCCCCTCAGAGGAGATTGGGAGCTGGGCCAAACATTTCATACGTGGGTGATTAAAATTAGACTCCTGCATCCATACGTACGTTCTCATTTTGAAAACACTGCCTGGCTTACTTTTTTCTCCTGCCTTTTATGTAGTCCTGTAGTGGGCAAATGCTTCCACCTTTCCTGTGACTCTGAACAGTGGCCCTTGCACTCGCTGAAAATACATCTGTCTTTTCTCTCTGTAATCATACCTGATCACAGGCACAGGAACACAGCTCTGTCTTTCTATTTGCCACTAATATTCCCTTGAAAAGTATCTTCTTGAAAGGGAAAAAAATATTATAACCTCTCCTTTGGAAAAAGAGCCAAGTTATGAAGTGGACTTGGCTTTTTTCCTGTCCTCCTGTGCTGCATTTGCCTGAGCAAACCAAGACCTTCCTGCAACCCAAGCTGGCTGATCGAGAGAGGTCCAGGTCTTAGTGGAAAGGCATCCCAAGGAGGAAAGGGAGAAGGTAGGCAGACCAGCACAGCACTCAGCTATGATGTACTTGTCTGCAGCCTGTCCTGTTCACAAGCACCAAAACCATCAAAGAAGGATAAAGAAGCAATAAGGCAGTGAGAGCATGGCTGCATGACCTTCGATTGGGAACGATGCAGACATGCAGTGAGCCGCACAAAGCTGTTGATGCGACAGGACTTCATGCAAAATTTCAGCTTTTCGTGTCAGTTGGATAAGATCACAAAGATGCTTATCATCATTAGACAGTGATTTGTTCCTGAGAACTCTGAAGCATTCCAAGACCCCAGTACTTCCAGAAAGAAATCCTTATATTTCAAAAGACTTTCGAGTATTTTTTAATGTTCTCCTCTTAACAGCTCTTCTTAGGAAAATGAGGAGTCTTCCTGGAATTAGTGACTACTAGGAAAGCCCTATTAATGCTACTGTTTCATAAGCAGCCAGATGTCTGCATCTTCCTGCTTCACACTGTGTACCCACTACACAGTCTAAGGGCCACAGTGGGTAAAGAGCGGGGGGACCCACATTCCCCTAAGAGTGGATCAGTTGGGTCGTGATTCTGCTTCAAAGACAGAATCCTTTCTTGGGTTAACTCTTCTGTGTGAGGAAGCAGCAGAGCCTCCTCTGTGCCTTGTGTGCTTGGCTGGTTTGAACTTGCCCATCACCCTGCCAACTGCAGGGCTGTCCTGGTCCTTGCACAAGTACATGCACTCCCATACAGTTGAACAACCATCTCTGTACCTTTCCTGGGGAAAAACGTGCTCACACAGAAATGCTGAAATATTTTCCCTGTAGGAGCACAACTTGAATTGTAAATGGATTCTTGTATCTTCCCCACCTGGTCCCAGCTGGGGCCTGGTGAGGGTGCGTGGGATCTCCCTGCACTGGGTTTCTTTTCCTTTCCTCTGGAACAGCTACAAGCTGCTGGGTACAGGCCAAGGCAGAGACAGAGGAGGCAGCTGATGCACACCCCATTCTTGCCCTAACATGGAGCGAGGACAAGGCTGCAGGGCACACAGATTCAAAAGCTTTTTTTTCAATATCAAAACTAAGAACAAAGCACCTTGTATAGCAAAGCGAAGTTATTAGCTTGTTCCAGCTTGGAAAAAGGCCTTTCAGAGCAGATAGTGCTGGCATTGTCTCCTAACAAGTCTGCAGGCTTTACTGGAGGTAGTTTATCTCAAGCTGCTTTTTCATTCCTTCAGATGTTAAATTGTTCTCCCAGACACACAAAATTAAACAAAAGCAGTAACTTTAAAACAAAATATCCCAATAAAAAAGCTCAAGTGGAATTCATACATTTTTACAGAGCAGCTCCCAAAAACTTGCCAATAATTGTAGTTTTAAGAGGACTTGCAGTTTATGCACAGCCTCTAAGCTTCTCCCTCCATCAGTAAGAGTTTTCTGATAACATGTGGAGTACAGGGATGTGGCATTGTTAGCATTACAGATGCAAGTGTTTGTTGTGTACAAGCAAGAGGACAAGGTATGTATAAAAGAGATTTCCAGAATTACACAACTCCTATTACTGTCATAAAAATGTTGACAGCTGAGCACAAGAGAGGGGCCAAAATATGCTCCCGGAGAGCAGAAGGGGAGCAGGACTGAGCAGTTACACGTTGTTGGCCATGGGAGCCGAACTATCCGCATGTGTGTCGCCCCTGACAAGCCTCTGTGCCTGCTGGCCCTTGCCTGGGAAGGCTGTTGCAGCCCATCTCCCCACCAAGGAAGGTGCAAGAGTCCTTATGCTGATGGAAGGGAAAGCTGGAAATTATCTACTGAGGAAGGAAGTCTTTTGAGAATCAGGTTTCACTGTTTCAACTGCTTAAGGAAAAGCTTATTTATAATAGTATACTGTCAATAGGAGGTGTCTGTGGAGGTGTGTGTATATATGTATGCAACATATGTGTATATGGAGAAGAACTTTCACTGTGGTCTGTCAACCTTAAGCGCTTTGCTTCTATTTTCCTTTAAATCCTGTGACTTCATTAAAATAAATTAAAAAAAAAAGACATTAAGGAACTCCCAGGGTAGAGTGCGTGCAAGTGTGTGTGTGAGGGAGTATGAGTAACTTATCTTCACATTTTGCTGGAGCCTTGGTATTGTCAAAGCAGCTGAATCACTGCCTGTGAGCTGCCATCTTTGCCATGGTGATAATTTGTCAGAGTGCCAGCACTGCTGCCTACTGTCTCTGAAGAGCTGACCTTGTAACAACATCAACACTCTTTCTTTGGCTTTTGCTGACATACTCTAGGCTCTGGAAACTGTTTTCAAAACAAATATATAATGAGGTGTTGTGCTTGTAAAAGCAATTGTGTTTCCCTCCATCAGATTATTTTAAGGTGTCTCGCCTGCCAAAGGGCAAAGCAAAGAAGCAGACAAGGAGGATAGAACTCTTCAGATAAAGTGAGAGGCTTTCCATATATGGGAACAATGGGAATCAAAACTAACCTTCACAAAACCAGAAGTTAATGGCAGAGTGACGACTTACCTTGCACCGTTCCATTGTAAACTTCTGTTTCTCAAACCAAGGACAAGTGAGCAGAGCTCTACAAATAAGACGAAGAATACACAAGGGCCAAAAGCAATGAAACTTCTGGATTTAATTCGTACTGTATACTGTTGTGTGTCTTTCTTCATGCAGGCAGGAAACAATTACCATCTAAAATACTGATTGAGACTTTCCATCTAGCCATTTGATATGGAGAAATGGTAGAGGCTTGGCTTAGCAGGTCAGCACCTGGAAGTAACAATCTTCTTGGCCCTAGGTTTAGGCTACTGTACTGGGTTACCTGACAAGTTCAGGCAATCCCCCAGTAGTGGGGGATTATCTGAGCAGTTTGTGTTCCCACTGTCCATGTATGTGTACCAAACTTCACGTTCTCTCTGTGTGTCCAGTGTGTTTGCCAGGGTACAGCCTGCAAAGGAAGCAGAACAAATCAGACGCAGTACTCACCTCACACTTGCTACTGCTTTGATTGTGGAGACCAGTGGAAGTGAAATGCTGTTACTAATTTTTTTCTTCTTGCTATGCTTACTAAGCTAAATGAATATAGCAAGCACTGGTGTCCTAAATGGCATTTCATGGAAAGATTTTGTAGTGTCAGAGGCTGTATAGTGGATGCATGACAGGCCTTCTTTTAAAACTGCAATGCAGTGCACAAAACCCATACATATGGTTAGGTAACAGCAGTTTTAATTTTAGATATGGGATTGGAAAATGCAGGTAGATTAAACCCAGTACTCTGTAGGTTAAGACCAGAATGAAAGATGTAGCTAACAAAAGTTTGAAGGCAACATCTTCATGAGACACCCCAGTTTTCACTCCCCCTCAGAGATCTATTTTCAGGTGTTGCCAGAAAGAAGAACACTGTAATTTATGTTTCCCCTGGAACCTTTCCAAAAGTGAAATCCTTAGGATTTGTTGAAGTCAGGTGAATATTTTATAATATTTTATACAGCTGAAGTTCCACTTCTGCATGTAGAAGTTACTCTTGATTTTCCATAATGGAGGATAAAAGTTGTATTGTGTGTCAACTTTCTAACTTATTTACTTAAAAAACCTCCGTTGTAAAGCACTCTGACTTCAACTTCTTCTGACACTTAGAGGAGCTTTGAGATTAAATAGGGTTTGGCTAGCATGCATCAATGTATTACTCTGGTTTTATATTTTTATATATATATACACATATGGCCAGCAAAAGTGCAGAAAAATGTATTTGGGAGAAACAGCAGGCAAATTATGTTTGACTTTGCATTGTTTTCCAGCTTGTTTATTTTTTTGTTTTTAATTCAGTGCTGGATTTTAAGCCCCAAGTTTCTGTTAGGGCTTTGTTTTCTTTTCACATTTCTTGCTGTGTTCCTAGCACTTGAATCATTGAGCCAAACAATCAAACAGAAAAAGACTGAGAGCAGGATTTTCAGTGTGGAAATAATTTGCCATGGGACCTATTTTCAAACTTCTTGTCCTTTTTTAAAGTAGAAGCTTATTCTTCAGGACATCAGAATGATACAGCATCTCAAATTGCGAAGAACGAGTAGTGGAAGTTGCTGGGCCTGTTGTATGTCATGTAGATGGGATGTGTAAGTTTAGCTTTGAAAGGAACATTTGTGCCTGAAAACAAGAGGTTTTGTTGCCTTAACCAATGGCATAGCTAGGAATGGAAGTCTGAATGGTCTCCATGATATGGTGGACAGGCAGTGACTAAACCTTTTTAAGTGTGCCCACCATACATGTTCAGATTTGGGAAGGCTTAGGGGCTTGTTGGGTGGGCCATGTCTAAAATGTTTGCCCGAACCAAGATTGTAACAGAAATTTGGTGCAAATTAACCTCCTGAGATACTCCTGAAAGCCCAGTTGTCCGTGCAGTGGAAACATGCTTTTTTTCTGACGGTGAGAAAATTCGGTCTTTTAGTGCCTGAAATTAGCTTGCAAGCCACAGAGTTTATAATTCATTCAACTTTATATTAAAAGCTGAGACTAGGTTTTGGTGCACTATTTTCAAGCTAAATGTCAATCCTCTGTCCAGCAGAAGCCTGCTTCTTACAGGCTTGGCTTTTTCTGGATGGATGGCAAGAAGGGTTTTCAGAATTACTTTCCAGGGAACTGTGAGCTTTTACTGGCAGTGCATGATTTTAGCTAATGGATTTATTAGCTTATGCTATTTTTTTCCTGTTTGTGTGAGTGGGATCACACAGCAGAGACCCACCCAGCATGCAGCCCTTAATAACAGGGAAGGGAGATTTTTCTATCAAAGGACAAATGAGAAATTGTTCCTTATGAGAAAGGTAATTTCAGGCTATCCAAGGCAGACCTGGTAGGATTTTCACCAGCTAGTGCCTAAAAAATGCAAATTGCTTTTAAAAATGAATATTGCTTGAGTGTTTGCTTCTGAAACCAAGGGAGCCATGCATTAGCTGCTCTCTTAGCAGAATATCAAACTGGACCATAGAAGGAGAAGAGGAAAATACCATGGAAAATAGGGCTGTAGGCTGAGCCAGATTTTTTCCTTTTTTTGTGCATAAAAACGTCTTGTTACAGCCATATCCTTTAAGCCCTGTGGAGTCAAGATGCATTGCCAAGAAAGGCTTTTGCATCTCTAATCGCATGCTGCCTCTTCCACCAGCCTGTATTTTTCTAAAAATAATCCTGATTTCATACCTTAGCTGATGGACCTCCTAGCAGCCACAATAGGTGCAGCATCCCTGGAAAACACATAGTAGTATCTGAAAGCATTGGATCCACTCTGTGAGAGAGGTTGTACACAGCTTTTGAAGAGATATCCTTTGTATTTTGAGCTGTGGTAAAATGTAGTAAGCTTAACCCAAGCCCTTTCTGCTTCCCCAGAACAAACAAGTTGCTGCTGAATACCAGGTAGCTTATTCAGCAGAGGGACAAGAATTCCTTTTTTTCCTTTAAAACACAGAAGACAAGAAGTCACTTGGCAGGGGGGAAAGAAAGCATTTGTTTTTCTATCCGTAGGGAAATTTGTCAGGCAGCACAGCCCGAAACGTCAGCTCGGGTGTATGGCAGTTGCTAACAGTCAAGGGAGCGTCCCAAAACAGGTGCCATATTCTCCAGCTGATAAGCAGGGAGAAAAGCTGCCTTGCACTGACAGCACAGCTTTAGAGGGCTGCAGGCCCGCATTACTGCACTGTCAGTGGGAGATCCCTTCTCCTGCACACAATCCTCAGCCCTCCTCCTCGTGGCACCATCCTTACAGCTGCGCCAACTCCTTTACCCATTTGGCTCCCGGGAAGCTTCTGCACCAGGTCTGCTGTTGGAGTAGCAGTGACGTACAACTGTGCACATTGTGGATGTAAGAACTTGCAAACAGCCCTAAGGTGTTGTACGTGTCTCTATCAGGCTACCAGAGGTAGGGAAGATGCACTGATGGTCATTCGAAATATATTCCCAGCACAGAGATGAATGTGGCTTGATAAATTCCTGAGCCAGAGGTGAGGTCTCCACATTTAACAGCATTAGAGCGTGGTCACAGGATGGTGTGAATGTCTCCAGCCTTCATGCCCTGAGCCAGGCTTGCCAGTCTCTGTTCTGAGTGGTGCTTTTCCTCTCCATCTTTTCTCCACAGCAAAATACAAAGGAACTGATGGAGTTTGATATGCTGCATCCAGGACTACCTAGGCCTGACTGAGCAAAGTTGGACCTTAAAATTCACTATGGATATATCTGTATTCATAACATTTCCCAGACTACAGCTGGATGGTACCTGAGCAGGTGGTTGTCATGCAAACATGGACATAGGAGGGAGCTCCAATGCCTGGAGAACCTACTCCCCCTCCTTCCTCACTGACCTTGGTGTCTGCAGAGCTGTTTCACATATTCTCGTTCCTTTCTCCCTCTGAAATTGTTGTGGGTGCTACCACCATTGCTGGTGGGCTCAGCCTTGGCTGGGAGTGGGTCCATCTTGGAGCCAGCTGGCATTGACTCCATTAGACACAGGGGAAGAGCTTGTAGCAGATTCTCACAGAAACCTCCCCTGTAGCCCACCCTCTACCAAAAACTGTCCACACAAACATGATACGCTGCAACATGGAGACTTGTCCTCTGCCATTTTTAGTGATCAGGAAACAATTAAGAGAAAAGACTCAGACAATCTCTGTCACCTAGGAACATGTATGAGATCAAGAGTAAAAAGCAAAAAGCCACATCTGTAGTGTGCCAAGGAAGGCAAGCAACATTGATGGCATCCTTGTGCAGGTGTTGGCCACCTTCTCCCTGGCTGCTGTTTGACACTACAGCACACCAGGCTTTTGCTCCCAGAGCCAGTTTCGGGGTACCTAACACCCAGCACCAGGGGAGAAGGTGGCAAAGAGCTGCTCAGAGCTGCTCAAAAAGCACAGACAGGATAACCTCCTGATCATGCTGTCAAGCCAACATAAGCAGTGTGTTGTATGCTGAGACAGATTTGACACCAATATGTGCTTGTGTGACAGTCTCGGCTGCAGGTCAGGCTTGTGCTGCTGAGTTACCTGTCAGTCACAAGCTGCTTCAGTGGTCATGGCATCCCAGCATCAGCTCAGGAGTGGAGGGAGATCTTTGAGCACTGTGTCTACACACAGCAGGAGGATCAAATGGGCTTCAGGGACAAAAATACAAGTGAAAGGCATTCCCTTCATTTTGTCCTGGGTATTACAACCAGCACAGAAATTTGTGACCTTCATTTAAAAATTTTTTTTCTCTGGTGTAAGAATCCTAATCTTCAGCATTATGCATAATTCAGCATGTCTCAGCATTGCCATCCTGATGGTACACAATTTTACAGTGTATCAGTGGTTTGTTTCTCACTCTCCATCCCACATATACAAGGGATTTTCTTTAAAAAGTTAATTGTCCAGTCTGTTAAGCGTAGACGTTTTTATTCTGACTTACTTCATCTTTAGAAAATACTCACTTTGGAAGTGAGCAGCCAGTTGGCTCAGTTGTGCTGGTCCAGAAACATCCAGTAGCAAAACTGGTAAAATCACCATGTTTATACTGCTGTGAATAAGGAGCCAAGTCCACTTGTCTCTGGGTGTGCATTGGTGCAGTAGGTCCTTCAGCCACATGCCCTTTGAGTTTTGGAGAAGAATCATAATTCTGCTTTCACTCTGTGACCAGAGAGAGATTAGTGTAATTTTAAAGCCTTAAGAGAAATAACAAGATCATGTCTCTGAACAGTATTTTGAATTCTGGGGCTTGAGGCAGGGGGAAGCCTGGTCTGTAAAAACAGTGGTGAGTACTATTTTGTTCTACATTTAAAGTACTTAGGTGTTCAGTAGCTAGTGAAAAATGCAGCATCCACAAAGAAACAAATAAAACTATTGACAGTAAGCAGAGATTTTCCCCAGGGCGTTTGCAGCTACTCAGTTTAGAAATTTAATCTGAAAGTCTCTGGTTGGTGAAACGGGCTTTCGATTCATGTCTTACCATTTCATTCTTGAGGTGATTGGATTGGAAATTGTGATAAGATGCTGGAAATTACTACAAAATCCTGTACTGTTTAGAAGGGCTATGCAACAATGTCAGAGCTGTATTTATTGTTCTAGTAAATAAATTTTTCAAGCTGTCAAAATAAACAAGAAAGAGGTTTGTCATGCACACACACACACCCCCCCCCCTTGTATCTGTAACTAGTGGTTGTAGCACATACCTGGGTGAATTCCTTGGGAAATCCTTGCCTTCCCCAGAAGATGATGCCTTTCATGTCACTTGGGAGAGGGTTAAGCACTATTAGGCAGAAGGATGAAAACTGGTGCAGTTGCTTTAGGGAAGTGGTGGGATGTTTAGACTTTTGGCTCACTTGATTTATTGCTCAATTATTAGACTGTGCCCTGACTCTGATGTGTGAGGCAGGGAGTGCTGCACGTTTCTGCTTGATTTCTATTAACAGCCTCCTGAATAACAGCCTGTGTTAACAGCTGCTTTTTCCTTTTCATGTTCAGGGAAGAAGTGTTTGAAAGCTTTTATACTGTCCAAGTGAGTTAGGGAGAGAAAGAAGGAGCCCTGTTTCCAACTCAGCCTTTGTGTGCAGTCATTTATGTTTTCACAAAGCAGTGAAATCTCAAGCATGTTGCAATTGCTATTTTCTTATCTCCTTATTTATGTGGCAGTTTAAAGAAAGGTTAACAGGTATATAACTGATGAAATATTAAAGCCTGAGTGTTCAGAACATCTGGAGTATCATGTGACTGATGAGTGAAAATCGACTGATCAATGTCTCCCTCATGCTCTTCACAGCTAATCTTTATGTTGGTCCTGGTGGAGGGAATGATGTCTTTGGATAAGAAGAAAAGGTATTTTACACTGTGCAGCTACGCTGCAAGGAGATGTAGTGTATGTGTGTCTTATGTGAGATAATTCAGTTGTCCTTCTGTGTGTTTGCACGGAGTGAGAAATGTAAAGTACTCAGGCTGCTTGGAGCTGACACTGCCAATGTTGTTACAAGACACGAGGAACAATGAAGTTAAAATTCTGAGAAAATCTCCATTAAAACCTGAACTGACTTCAGACTGGATTTCCCAAGCAGCTCCAGAAACTACTATTAGGTTCATGAGAGCATGAATTAATGATGGTTAGTAACAGTTATGATTCATAGGTGAGGCACATGTGCCTTGCAAGAAAGTTTCCTTTATAGCTGCTTACACCTTCCCCTCTCTGATTTTACCATCTATGTCCCTCTGCTATGTCCCCTCTGTCCTACTCTGATCCCATCTTTCATCATGTCTTTATCTGTTCCTCAGCCCTCTTCTTCCTTCCTCCTCCTCAGTGTCTTCTAGTATCCCATGCCACCCTCCTTCCCAGGAGCTCCTTTTTCTCCCAACTACCACTGTGTGGTCTGGCTTGCTTGCTCTCCTCTCTGGTGTAAAAAACACTGACCCAGGCCTCAGAGGGACTGGTCTGGAGTCCTAACTGCTGGGTGCACATAAGCATCTTTCTACCTTTGAAAAAAATTCGATCTCAGACCTGAGAAACCCTTACAACAAAACTGTTATCAAACCCAAGGTATACAGATGATGGGTGTTGCATTCGATAAATCAGCATTTTCTTCTTACATACTGCTGGGGAAGAGGAACCTCAGTCCATCCTGTTCCTACCAATTCGATGCCAGGGCCAGCAGTAGATGCCCACAGCCTGGAGAGGGATCACAGGTCAGCAGGAGAGCACTTGAAGAGCAGGACAAAGGAATTCCAGCCACTCCAGCCAGTAAGTCATCTGCATCGAGGCCCAATTGAAATGCTTCTATGCAAACACATGTTTAATGGCCAGTCTTCGCGAGCGAAGATTTGGGAAAGGTCATTAACCCTTCGAGCCTGCGCAGTGGATTTTTTAGGTGAGAC